>NC_053128.1:26754689-26814689 GCF_010015445.1 Perca fluviatilis | reverse complement strand
CACACATACATACACACATATATACATATATACATACATACATATACATATATATATATATATACATACACATACATACACATCCGCTTATATTACGCATATAGCCTTATACATAATAATAATATGCAGTATACAGTATCGCCCTACATATGCATAGCAGCATATACACGTATATATATATGCGTATATATGTATACGATCTGCAGTTATAATATGCATGTATAAATCATGTATAATACATGTATTTGTAATACGTATCCGTATAAATGCACCTGCTCTGTGATAGTCTCAGAGGTCCGTGTAAAGCGCAGAGAGCATCATGAAGAACAAGGAACACACCAGGCAGGTCCGAGATATTGTTGTGGGAGAAGTTTAAAGCCGGATTTGATACAAAAAGATTTCCCAAGCTTTAAACATCCCAAGGAGCACTGTGCAAGCGAAATATTGAAATGGAAGGGAGTATCAGACCACTACAAATCTACGTAAGACCCGGCCGTCCCTTCTAAACTTTCAGCTTCATACAATGAGAAGACTGATCAGAGATGCAGCCAGAGGCCCATGATCACTCTGGATGAACTGCAGAGATCTACAGCTGAGGTGGGAGACTCTGTCCATAGGACAACAATCAGTCGTATACTGCACAAATCTGGCCTTTATGGAAGAGTGGCAAGAAGAAAGCCATTTCTTAAAGATATCCATAAAAAGTGTCGTTTAAAGTTTGCCAAAAGCCACCTGGGAGACACACCAAACATGTGGAAGAAGGTGCTGTGGTCAGATAAAACCAAAATCAAACTTTTTGGCAACAATGCAAAACGTTATGTTTGGCGTAAAAGCAACACAGCTCATCACCCTGAACACACCATCCCCACTGTCAAACATGGTGGTGGCAGCATCATGGTTTGGGCCTGCTTTTCTTCAGCAGGGACAGGGAAGATGGTTAAAATTGATGTGGGAAGATGGATGGAGCCAAATACAGGACCATTCTGGAAGAAAACCTGATGGAGTCTGCAAAAGACCTGAGACTGGGACGGAGATTTGTCTTCCCGACAAGACAATGATCCAAAACATAAAGCAAAAATCTACAATGGAATGGTTCACAAATAAACATATCCAGGTGTTAGAATGGCCAAGTCAAAGTCCAGACCTGAATCCAATCGAGAATCTGTGGAAAGAACTGAAAACTGCTGTTCACAAACGTCCCCATCCAACCTCACTGAGCTCGAGCTGTTTTGCAAGGAGGAATGGGCAAAAATGTCAGTCTCTCGATGTGCAAAACTGATGGAGACATACCCCAGCTTACTTTACAGCTGTAATCGCAGCAAAAGGTGGCGCACAAAGTATTAACTTAAGGGGGCTATATATATACATATACACATATATATATATATATATATACATATATATACATATATATATATATATAAATATATATACATATATATACATATATATACATATATATATACATATACATATATATATATACATATATATATATATATATATACATACATATATATATACATACATATATATATATATATATATATATATATATATATATATATATATATATATATATATATATATATATATATATATATATATATACATACATATATATATACATACATATATATATATATATATATATATATACACACACACACATACATACACACATACCCCTTATTTACTACCAGACTGTAAACTTGCTACAGCTGAGGATCTAAACAGGTCCACTTAATGGTGGCCCACACACTAAAGTAAAACTATTCCGCATAAAATATTTTTAAAATATTTTGGATTATTAAGAGTCAAATCAATTGTATGGAAATGATAAAGAGATGGAATAAGACTTAAAACATAAAACCAGTGGAGAGCTCGAACACCAGATCAGCAGGTGGAGGCAGTGTTGATACAGCTATTTTACTTCAAAACTGAGGTAAAACAAACAAATACGTATGTGGATTGTGGACATGTACTGCTGCTGCAGCCTGTAGTGATCTCACAATTCATTGACTGTCAAGTTTAAATGATAACATGAAGCACAACTCCCCGCCCATTGTCCATTTGCTGTTACAAATAATCAGATGCTGTGTTCATAACTATTCAGATAACTGATACGGTGCAGCTCGATATGTGTGAGGTGCAACTATTATCGGATGTCATTGAGATTTCTCTAGAATAAAGGTTAAGTTTCTTTTCCCTCCACAACTTTCCGAAGCTTGTGGAAATACCATCTGCGCTATTTTCCGCCTGCTTGACAGAGGTGGAGAATCTTTCATGCAAAACTAACAAGCAAGCAACTAGCAACTGTTGCATGACCTTAGTAACTCTGGGGGATTGCAAGAACATCTGTTAACATGTCAACTCATGGGTACATCTTGCAAACACTCTAAAAATGCACGGTCTGCACTTTTCCTAACTGCAGAATGGACAGTATGGCATCAACATTGGACTTTTTGGACACAGTTTCAGATGAACGGTAGAGTAGCAGTAGAGTAAACCCTGGTCTTTCATCAGAGTCTGCTGCAACATGTGGTAATGTATGACTGTACAGTCAGTCATGGCTGTTTAAGGGTTTATTTGCGATTTAATGGACCGGTTTCAATTGTGTTTCGCTATATGCATGTAGAGATTTAAGCTCTAAGGAATCCAGTTATGTGAAATGTTTCACAAGTTCACAACAAACTTTCTGACTGTGCTATTTCTGATCTGCGAGGGAGCAACATTACCTTATTTCCTTCACATAAAACTGCAAAGCTTTTGATCTTTACTATGTGTGTAGCAGAACAACAGAGCATTGTACAGCAGCAACATCATTTCATAGATTGTGTAAATGAAACTAACCACTAATATGAAACTGACAGAGACGCATTAAATCATAAGAGGCATGTATCATGCCTTCTTTCATCTCGCTTTTTTGCCATACAAATTCTTTCATCTGTTGATTTTCTTTGCATTGAAACAGTTTTTTGTAGTGGATTACTTCAGTGTTTATTTTTCCATCTTGGGTTTTTCCAATCATGGAAAATCCCTGGCGGGTGAGTCTTGTTTGTGAAGAATAAAAAGCGAGGAGATGCGGTGGAATTGCCTTTAAGTAGAAAGACAGTTGAACCTTAAGTGTCTCCCCAATGATCAATTATGTTGGATTCAAATCAATACATGAGCAAGAAAAATACATTCGTGAGTCTTTTGAGAGAAGTGTTTGAAACATCGTGAATGATGGGTAACGGTTTAATACTGAGCAAAAGTGTGCTACGGTTTGTCAATCTGAAATAAATTCTGAGGCCTCTCCTGCCTGACACCCGGGGCAAAGAGGCTGCCATTCAACAGATCCATGATTCGAAATGTGGTTAAAGGCCATATTGATATTCATAGCATATTGACATTCAACCAATACTGTCAATAACATTGTCAGCTAATATGCTTATTAGTGTGCGACCACATCAAGCACTTACAGATCAAGACGTAACTGAATTAATTAATTAAAGTGAATTATCCATTAACATTCTCACTGTAGCAGTTGGTTCAGATTGCAATCAGCGGAGGAATATAGGCCATCATTCACTGGAGGGAAAGTACAAAACAAAAGGATTTTAAGGAAACATTTATGCAAATGTATGCACAATTTCCAATTTCACCACAAAGTAACTTCCCAATGCTTTCTATATGTGTCGATACGGTTTGTCAAGAAGATGAGTAATAGTTTTGATTGCTTAGAAAATGTCAAAGAAAATTGAATTTCAATGAGGCAGTATGTCCCATCTCCTTCAAATATATCTGGAGATTGCAAGGTTACAACATGAACTTTTAATTCATTTCAGCTAGATGGCATAATTAGTTGAACAATGTAACAGGGGCCTTGATCTTGTGGTGGTGAAGTATGTGATGAAGTCATGGTGGGGAAGAATTTAATGCTTACCATTTCTGGCTTCAAAATGTTTTCATTAATATCAAAGACTACTCTCATTTCAAACTGAATACTGAATTATGGCCAATGGACACATTCTACTGGTCTATGAGTAATGAATGACAGATCGTGGTTTCATATAGCAGTTCAACGTGTCTTATTGATCCACACTACGTACTGCTGCAGTCGTGATCAAAAGTAGCACATTTTGTTCGTGCAATCAAATCCAATTAACAGCTTGAGGCTGCCGACAAAAAGGCTTACATTTTGAAAGAGGTATCCAGTATTTTTCTGATACCAAGGTAGAAGCTGCTGAACAGCCCACGGGAAAGAAAAAACAATCACACAGAACAGGAGTAGCAGGTAGTAAGCGTTTGTCACATTGCGGTGATTACAGCTCAGAGTACAGAGTGGCATGACAATCCAACATGCAAGGAGTTGCACTTTCCCTTACAAGTCAACAATTTATGAATTGCAAAACACTCCTTATATAGTTGCTGTAAAACAACGAGGAATAGCTGCAACAATAATATCAGCTATTCAAACGAAAATGAACCATTTCTACCTTCAAAACTCCCAGACTATATGCTGCAAGCCAATCACCAATCAGAAGCTTTAGGTTATAACATGTTCATGCTAAAAATGAAGGACATAGCTTTCAATCTTTATCATTTAGCAATTATTTCCCATTTTTTTCCCATTAATTAATATGAAGTTGCAGGCAATGCACATTGACTTTACTTGTTATGAAATGTGTTATATAAATTAAAGTGCACTTTATTTTGCATGTGATTTTCTTCCACTTGAGTGGTTTTTGTTGTCAGTTGCATTCAAACTTGACTAACTTCTAGGTACAAAGCATCTTAAACCCTATATAGATGTGATTTGACAGGTCAAATAAATATCTGGCAATGCATCAAAGCATCTTTGGAGCATTTACACACAGATTTATGTGATTAAGCCTGATAGCTCAATTCCCCTTAGACACGTGCACATATAACAGTGTGATGTTTTTTTTAACACAACTAATAAGAAATTGGTGTAAAGATGTTTTTGTGTAAATGATTGGAATGCCTTTCACAATTTAATTTACAACAGGCTGTACATGACATACAGTACATGTTGCTTTGAATTTAGTCTATATCCACGTCGTTCTACTTCCGGGATTACCCCGTTGCCGCAGAAAATTCCGCAATATGTCCTTTTTTTTCGACCGGAATTCTAAACTCCGGTGGATTTATGAGGACTATGGTTGACTGCTCCTCAGATCTCTGCAGCTGCATTCTGATTGGTTTAAAGAAATGCCAATAACTCAGAGCATGTTTTTCTCCCATCCTGGAATGCTGTGTGGACTAGCCAGACCTTCCTCTGCAGCGTTGTGGAGGAGGGTCTGGCAAAGCGAGACTACTTTGAATTGAACAAAAACAAGGCAAAAAACAAAAGATACAATTGTGAGTGCATAATAAAAAAAAACAAAAAAGACAAAGCTACGTGTTATTTTGAAGTCTGCTTATGACAGAATTTCACTTCTTAAGTCCAGTACTTCCAAAACAACCTGAGGGAGCGGAAAGTTAAAAGAGAGATGCAGAATAATTCTGTTAGAAAATAAAATGTGAGCAGCTTGCTCGCTGTTCACACAGTTGGCTGTCCACCTCCTCTCTCCCCAGCCCAGCGACTTAAATGTCCCCAACCGGAGCCTGGCTACGGCCAGATTGTCGGGACCAAAGTATCGTGGGAGGCCAAAAGGCAAATCCCACAAGTGGCAGAGGTGACATCTGTAAAGTGTCATAATGAGATCTTTTAGTGTGCCAATGAGGTCCCTGAGAAGCTCAGTGAGTGATGCCCACAGCTGGCCATTATCTGCTCCAGTCACTGCAGAATCATAAACAGCTCTTCAAAAAGGCCCTCAAATCTCAGTCAGGTAGTCCTCAGCTGTGTCCAGGCTAAGGTTTGATGAAACTCCCCATTTATTTATCTTAAGGACTTGGCTACTTCAAGGTCTACAGCGTGGCTACAGCTTGAAAGAACATTTGCTTTATCTACAAGGACTTTTACGATGTACTTCATAATGCTACTGCTGATCCAGCCTGTGACCTGACACGGCTGTGCAGACACAGCCTTGAGGTCCGTATATAAAGGCACCCAGCATATCTGTATCATTACAAATTGCAGCTCATCTCTGCATGGACCTATGGTCATCAGTCATCAGGAGTGACTTTATCTCTCAGGTGCCAAGGATAACAACACCAGGGAGACATTGGATAGTGACCCACGGGTGACGGCTGGGGGGCTGATGAGGGCAAACAAAATGAAAAAGAGTTGTGAGCGTGTGTGTGAGAGAAAAGGAGAAAGTGAGCAGGTGACAGAGTGGCGGAGGAAATACTATTAAAGGTAATGAATGTCACTCTGTCATTCCCGCTGTATGATCCGCGTGCCTTTGCCAATTATCCTGACAGCCAGAGGTCTGGTCCCTCTCTCCTTCCCACTGGGGAAAAGCTCAGTTCCAGTGCCAAATGCTGGCCTTGTTATATGATTCTCCAGGGACGATGGCTCCTACCAGAGATCATCACTTTTTAGATAAGGAGCTGCAGCTTCTGCACACCTATAGGAGCAGAGATCAAGGGAGCGCTTGATGTTGACAGTGAATTTGATGGTCATCCACTTTGACAGACCCCCATTGTTTACAGACAGCAGGAAGGACAAAGAGAGGAGTCTTCTTTCACCTTTGTGGACTAAGTTTTCGGAATAAAAAACTGAAGAAGAACAGAACACATTTTTCTCAGCATTGTTAGGATAAATTGAGAAGATAATTAGAACATGAGCCATCCCCTGTAATTTTGTGAAATATTTCATCAACACCGCATGGAGTGCTAATTGCACACAAAATATCCATAAACGTTTGACCTCCCAACAACTAAAATGAAGTAAATTAATACACCTATACATCAAAACACTGATGAATATTCTGAGCCTCGGGCCTTGGAAGTAAATAAATAAATGATTAAGGTTTTACAACACTTTACAAAATTAATCTCGAGAGTGCTTTTTCACCTAAAACATGCAATAAATTGGATTCCTAATGAAGCACGGAAGAGGTGTACAGCATATGGTACCTAATGTTTAATCACAATACAGACAAGCTCTGAGGAAAGGAGAACACACAATGCCCTCCTTAAAAACACAAAACCATTCGAGGCACTTCAGGAAATACTCATTGTGATTTTTAAACAATTTACTGCAAAAAAATAGTTATACTGCAACTACAATTACCTAAGAATGTCTCGGCTTTTGTTATTTAGGAGATGGAAAAAAGAAACTCCAAATGGATAGAACCGATTGAGGCAGCGGTAGACCAACGCCATGTACTGCAAGGTAAAATTACTGCTTTTGTTGATGGAGTCTGGTGGCTTTAAAGAAAGTGATATAACATCTTCAGTTCCCCGTCTTAAAGGGCAGTGTTCATTTTGACAAATATTTTAGATTTAGTCTTTAGACGAAAATGTTATTTTAAAAGTTGACATTTGCTTTTCCGTATTTTCTGCCATATTAATGTTTTAATGTCAGATTCACATAACGAGGTTAACATATTTTAGACAAATCCCTGTGAGCTAAAATGTATGATTTTTGACGGTAGAAAGTGCTCTTTCGTTCCATTACAATCAAATGTTTGCATACCACTAAGTGTTAAGTAGCTGTATGCTAACGCCAGGTAGCTGTAATCTTGGCGGCCAATGCTGGTCATTTCTCCCAAATTGCAAGGTCACATTACTGTTGGGACATGTCCAGGATGTGCAGTATTTGGTTTAGAAGCTTTTATTTGTGTTTTTTCACAGTACAAAGTCCTGCTAAATATTCCGTTGCAGTAGCTCCAGCTTTAACTAGCGAAACAAAACTGGAGCACAGCAGAGATGCCAGGAAACATGCTGGCCAATCAGAGCAGACTGGGCTTTTTCGGGAGGGGGGCTTAAAGAGACAGGTGCTCCAGCAGAGCATCTCATACAGAGTGTGAATACAGGTGCAGCAGCCATGGGCAGTATGAAAAGATAAAGGGCCCCATTTTAACGATCTGAAACGCAAGTATCAAACGTGAAACGCAAGTAGCTTTGTGGGCGGATATCGGAAGCTGTTGCTATTATACCGGTGGGAGAAATGACTCTTGCGCCCGACGCAAATCTAAAATGGGTTGGTCTGAAGTAGCTAGGTGTGGTTTGGGCGTAACGTGCAATAAACCAATCGGAGCGTCATCTCACATTCCCTTTAAGAGCAGGCGTGCTTGTTCCATGGCAGATTGCTATTATGACGGTGGATTTGCCTGGCGCACGCCAGTGGAGCTGTCCAGGATGCAGCAAAGTAATAAATGTCCGCCTTGGCCGGGTGGCGATGTTGCTGCGGCCTCTCGGGCGCATCTCCTCAAGTCTGGAGAGGATTGCTGCAGCCATGGAGCGTACCTCCAAACGCACCACCTGCACCTGTTGTGCCCCTTCCTCCTCCCCCCACTCCATCTCCGTCCACCCGCTCCACCAGGAGCGCATCGCCACTCCCAGACCAGATCCCGCCAGAGTGTCCAATCCCGCCGTAGTTCAACATCACGTCTCCTTAAGTCCTCTAATATATATATTTTTTTAGTATAACCCATCCATGATTCCTGGAAATGTTGTGTAAAACACAACAAGCCACAAAGAATGCTGCGACTTTTTGGAGGACTGTACTGTAAAGTGCCTCCTGATCTATCCAAACACCTGAAGCGCATTTTCAGTAATATTTTTCCTTGTAATTATGTATGGTTTGCAAAAATGGCAACTGCTGCGTCAGTGTAGATGAAAGCAAAGTGTATGCGCGTTGTGCACACGCTACATTATGGCCAAGCAAGCACCCCTAAAACAGCACAAGACGCCCAGGACTGACATGGACAGTCAGTGTGAGTTTGAGAGAGACAGGCAGAGTGAGAGACGGGGAGAAAAGATAGAAGGTGACAAGAAGAAAGAGTTTACATTTTTTGAAACTACATTCTAAAGTCTCATATTTGTCTCGTCTTAATTAGTGGTGTTAATCACACTTTTTACCACGATACGATATTATATCAATTCTTTGGACAATGACACAATATTTACTGATATCACAATCATCAATTCAATTCAGCGGCCGATACGAGTCGATACATAAGCCCATTTACCACAATCACTTACATTTATATATATTTCCAAAAAGCAACAAAAAAAATGAGTTGGGAATTTCATTTCAATTTACTAAGATCTTCCAGACATTTAAATAAAAACAAACTACTCTTTTTAATAAAAAGAATAAATATGGGCGCCCAGATAGCTCAGTTGGTAGATCCTTTCTCTCGCCTCTTTCTTGTCTTCAGCTGTCATAATAAAGTCAAATAAAGGCCTAAAATGACGATATGTATATATTTTCCCTTTGTATCAATAATATTGGATCATTGAGGATTGAATCGATAAATCGGTCCAGATTGATGTATCGTTATACCCATTTATGGCCAACACTTTTCATCATAAATAATTAAATTAAATGATTGTATGGGAGACTCCATCAACTCAGCTCACTAGAAACTAATGTGAGGCAATTGCCAAGATCGCTTATGAAGACAACAGCCTCTTTTTTTAAACAGCCATACTATGTAGACTGCCTGTATTTGTGGTCTACATACATGAGTATGTAACAAGATTTAACTGTACCCAGCATTACCACAGATTTTGTCAGATAAATTAATGCAGTTGCTTGTTGTTTAGGGGGATCTCTCCATTTGTTTTTTTTAAACCTGTCGGCCAGACGAAAGTCAACTTTCTAAGAAAAATCAACCAATTTAGCTCAAATTTATTAAGATATCACAGTGATTTAGTTGAGGTTACTGAATAAAATTAATATGTAATCATGTCATTCAAAAGTGGCGTCTAATTCATTATACAGCTGCATTGGCCAGTTATGGTAATATCGGACTGAGGACGACTGACACTTGACAGCTCTGCTTAACATTAATGTACAATTACTTTGATTGATTCTCCCTATAATCTCGCTATTAGCAGAAAGGAAAACAACTCTTTTTTTTCTGCAGGAAATGCCACCATTGTAAGAATCATTTAAAGTTAAAAAAAAAAGAAGGAAAAAGTTATAGTCCATATTTATTCAGCTGAATTTTGTACATAACTATTCTATAGTTTGAGTCCAGCCCAAGCTATGGTACAGGAGGCTTGGAATAGCAGGGCGCATGTAGCGAGACGCTTGGCTTTCCCTGCCATCTTTCTGGACGCTTTCGACTTAGTTTGGAGATAAAGTCACAGCTTTGATCTTCAAACAGTCTGTTTGAGATGGAATTGAATCCCTTGGTTATTATCACCACACACAAGCTTGACTTTTAATATATTTTCTTTTATAATCTTTTATCTTTAATTTTTCAGTGCCACAGTGTTATTCAAAACCAGGATGGCTCAATCATTTCCGACACAAACCTCATTGGGGAGCAATGAATCCTTGTTGTGGACATCTTTCCTAAGTTTTTACTTCTGGATGTATGGGAGCGTTAGGATATTACCCTTTATTATGAAGCTTTTTTTTATTATTGATGTGTGACTTTTAAAGCATGACTTATGTCCTCTTTTATGGGCGAATGGTAACCAACTCTGGATGTCAATTAGTCTGAAAAGCACACATCCAGAGCAAATATGGGGCTAAGGCAAATTAGCATTTAAATCATTTTCATTGCTAATGGATGAATCAGAAAACCTCCTGATGTGACTCTGTGATGTGCTGCCATTCTGCGAGGGGCTTGGTGAGACGGGAGGCTGGTGTGTCAGCCAGGCTGGCTGTGGATCCCCACTGTGTCCATCTGTGTGTCCATCCTTCAGGGATCCATATGGGGCCGCTGATAGCAGAAAGGGGGCGACAGCATGTGGCCAAAACATGTGGTCAACACATAAATGAGGACGCTCTGCACATAAAAAGGAAACCAATGAACAAAGCCCCAGTGCTACGAGTCAAGAAGTAGATGGCATGAAATGAGCAGTACAAGACATACGACAAAGTAGAACACATAGGACATGTTTATTTCTAAATAAAAACAGGTGGGCAGAAAATGATTAGTCAAGACAATTTGTTGACAACAGAAAACTAATCAGCAAAATCTTTTAAAGAATTGGTTAATCATTTGAGGCAATTATTACGCAGAAATGGCAATCACTTTCTGCTTCCAGCTTTTCCAATGTGAGAATTTGCCGCTTTTTCTCTTTCTTATATCATTGTAAATTAATCATCTGGGGGTTTTAAACTGTTGGTCGAACAAAACAAGACATGTGAACACACGACTGTAGGTATATTTCACTTTTTATTAGGGCTGCACAATTAATCGCAACTTTATCGAAATCACAATATGGACTATCCAAATCACAGGGGGGGCGGGCGCAATATTCGTTAAAGGCAAGATATGTGTCAAACCATTATAAATGAAGTATTGCGGTGCTGCAGAGACGTCCCAGCCTACAGATTGTATCATACAGAAAGAGAGAGAATAGAGATATAACAATCATCACTCTCCAATATCGTGAATCATAACGCAATCGCAATATCAGTCAAAAATAATCACAATTACATATTTTCCTCGTATTGTGCAGCCCTACTATTTATAGAATAAAAAAAAAAATCATCAATCAAAAAAATTGTTGCAATCCCAATATAGACATTTTTAGAGTGACACAAACCGCTCCTCAGAGACTTGTTCTGGTGTAGTCCAATCTGTCTTGGAGGCATTACATACTCTGAATATTAATATGACAGGACACCCAAATTATACGTTTAGCATTCCTATAATTTTAAATAGTTAAAAATGTAGGTCACTTTAAAAATGAATACACCAAGTGTGATAATGTATTATAGCTATGCAGTGTCATGGTTTTTGCTCTTTAATATTAAAAACAAATGACAAACTTTCTATTGCTCAGAGCATCACTGCCTGGGTAATCTGACAAATAGGCTGTCCTCCAAACGTCTCATCTCTGACTAAGCTACTGTACCCTTTTGTTGCCTTTCGTCCCTGGGTTCCCACTCTCATCTTTACAGGGAATTTATAACAAGCAGCGTGAAGACAGTTCAGTGTCATTAGTAACCTCACATCTCCACAGCTGCCCCAACCAAGAAATGGATCGTGGTGTTCAGCTCAGCACTGTACAGACTTGGGTAAACATTTCCTTTTTTCCTAAAAGCTGGCTGATTTACATTCACACAGCCTGGTGACTGAATGTTGCCTTGTCCACACTACACTCCTGTAGATGGACATACATTCCTGTGAACTTAGAACTACTCAATTTTACCTTCTTAAGCCCAGTTCAGACCAAAGATTCACAACGAGACAAAACCGTTTTAGAACGTCACAGAGAAAAGTTTCAGTGGTCTTTTATTTCTATGTTACAAACTGTTAACTGGTCGAAATGGCAGGTAGCAGCACGTACGGTGGAGTGAGCTAGAGAGTGACTGAAGAGAGGAAGCGCCTAGGACAAGGCCGTGAATCAGAGAAATAAAACGTTTTCGCCGATTCATCACTAGAAATGCAACTGTAGCAAGCATCTCACTATCACTAACGTTATCCACATTCATATTTAGACGCAATAAAGGATATATCCAGCTACAAAAAGCCTGAAAGTTAGGACGGAAGTGCAGAGAGTTGTTGCTATGGAGATGATACACCGTCTCGTCGCATTGTTGTAAACTGGCAGGTTTCAGAACGCTGTAGACTTGTGCATTGCAAGTAATTGCAAGTTTCAACTCGTCGCAAATCTTTGGTCTGAACTGGGCTTTACAGCACAAAACGTCCATAACCACCAGTTACTTTGAATCTTTAAATCAGTCGGTTAGTATCTGTTGAAAGACAAATATCAGCAGAAAACTACATTTTTTTTATTTTATTGCTGCCTTTAAGTCAATTTAATGTTCAATTTGTTTCCTTTCATTTGTTTTAAATTCAACAAGCAGTTTGTTGTATTTTAGCACAATACTGAAAGCAGCATAACTGAGTACAGTGGTTTATTTATCGCAAGTTATATCGCTATCGCAATATTCAACAACGTTCTAGCATATTTTCCTCATATCGTGCAGCCCTAGTAGACTTTATTGATAGATTCTTGTAATCTCTACTGCATGACCCCGACGTCCCACTGTAGTGTATAAGAAGTGGAGTGTCTTAAAACATCCTCATTTCCAATCATTTTTAAAAGTTGTTTTGAATGTTATCTTTATTTTAGGGCAGTCGATCGATTACAATTGTAATTGCGATTAATCGCGTAATTGTCCAGTTAACTCGCTATTAATCGCAAATTCATCACACATATTATATCTGTTCTAAACGTACTTGAGAAAGATATATATTAATGTTTGTAATGATCTTATTAGAATGGGAACAGACAAATATGCTTTATGCAAATGTTTATTATTGCAACAATCCATAACAATGACAAATACTGTCTAGAATATTCTCCAGAATGACCTCAAAGGTACTGTATGCTCAAAACATTTGCTGAAAGCATATTATGGAAAATCAAGCCCATCAAGCAACAACAGATGGCCATATTGACCTGAATGTAACATTACTTGCTAATGCTAACATGATGTAGTGTCCCCCTTTACACTCATAAAGGTTCACTAAAGATCCCATTTTGTTTAAGCAGCTCAGCGCACAACAATGGACATCGTGCATTATAGCAACAGACACATTGTACAAGTACACTGGTCAGCTAAATGTAACAAAGTAATGTAACAACGTCACATGTAGGAAAATTAAGGCTCACAAAAACATCCCCTTCTACGAAGTGGGATCAAAACAGGGTGATACAAAAAAAATATGGTAACACGACAGCACATGCAAATAAATTCTTGTCGAGAAAACCATCTGGAATGGCTAAAGGGCTGGAAACTGAACTTGCTATTCAAAAAACCCTTTTCTTTATCCATTTCTGCTCAAGGAAGTTTGTTTCTGCTAGCCATTCCCAACGCTACTGCTGCAGCGCTTCCCGATTTCCAAAACTACGTAGCGCGTCAAACTAATTAGTGGCTATAAAAAGAATTAACTTGTCATTATTGCGTTAATTTAGACAGCCCTACTTTATTTGTATCTATATTTTCTGAATAGTATATATTACTGTAGCGAAAGGAAGCATTCTTTGTCCTGCTTCACATATTTCAGAAGAGACGGAAATATTCGCTTCATGAATGTAAAGACAAAGCCAGTTCCAAGTGAAATGTATCATTTATTACAACTTTTTAGTCTTAAATCAATAAATGAACTCATTTATACACATTCACAAGTGAATGCCAAGTGGTCCGGTAAAAATAGATCCGAAATGTAACGTGGAGAAAAGAACTGTGATGCTGTTTCAGGATGCTGAAATACTGATAGGAGACAACGCACACAGATGGCATAAGAAACAACAACAAGGATCACATGGCAGTAAATACTTATCTGGTGAATTAGTGCACTAATAATACCATACACTGTAAACCTGTCCTTAATGCACTGTCCCTTCCCAACTATATTACAACACAAGAGCTTATCCTGCCTACAGAACAGCACGTCAGAGCATCACCAAAGATCCAACTAGGAACATTTACCACACAGATGTCAGAAGTGCTCCTTCCGTCTTTGAGTGCTCAGTAATAGAATAAAAGCCTGGTCTTGTGGGGTGAACAACATGAAATAAAACACACAGCCTGGGTACTTTATGGTTTTTAGGAGAAAAAATTTGAGATAAAAAATAAATAAATAAATAAATAAATAAAACGTACACAGATAGAAAAACTGAAAATAGACACTTTTCAGGTTACCAAACCATACAATGTGGAATTCATAGAAAAACATCCACAACAATTACAGTACAATAACAGTTATTGTGTTTGACTACCCCTGTTGCATTCCTTTCTTTATTTCAACATGCTTTATTTTCTAGTCCGGCTTTTCTAATGCTGCGCCCATGCCAGCGTTAGCTTTCGTGTGCTGAGCTTTCTTTGTAGATTGCTGGCTAGCTAGAGGAGACTTAATGCTGGGGGATATCTTGCCGTTTTTAGCGGATGGGTGGCCTAGCAATGACTGTTGCGAAGAAGGTATGAGTTGTGCATTTTGGCAGAAGGTTTCTGCATGGCTCTGCCAAGTCCATCTGGATTCAGCCCCACCACTGTCCAGAGTAATTATTTCTCCCGAGAGTCGCCTCTAATGCTTGCCATACAAAGCGTGCAACGTGCCCAGAGATGTGTGTTAAAATGGCTTTATGTAGCAGCAGGTTTGGGTTTCCGTTTGTTTTTTTTTTTTTTTTTTTTTTTTTTTTTTTTTTTTTTTTTTTTCGCGCCCTTTTTTTTTTTGCTTGTTGGGGGGCTAGCGTTTTTTTTTTTTTTTTTGGGGAAGGGGGTGTTTTTTTTTTTTTTTTTTTTGTTTTGCCCGCAAAAAAAAAAGCGTTTTAATTTTTTTCCTGCTGTTTTTTTTTTTTTTTTTTTTGCAGCACTTCATCTCAATTTATAGAAGCAATTAGGACATTTTTGTTTCCCCTCTTTTATGTAACCACCACAGTTTAAAGGAGAGCAAATTATGCCCAAAATTAATAGCACAAATGCTCAAGCGGCTATGATCAAGTATCTTATTAGGCTGGACTAAATTAGTTGTGTGTGAATTTTTTCTCTTTTCATGCTCAGTTCACTTTTAATGAGCAACTCTATTCCAATTTCATTTGGCATGCCATGCAACAACAATTATCTTACAAAGAGATATGAGCTGCTCTCAATGGGTCGCTCAATCTGGAGATACACTGCACAACATTACAGTGTACAGTGACCTAGCTGCATTTCTTTTTGAGAGGTAAAAACTAAAATAATTCACAGATAACAATTCCTCCAAATTCACTGTTTAATTATTGAAATCATCATTCTCAGAGGTCTGCATACTGCACTGCCCATGATCAAATGCACATCTATTTGAAGCAGAATGGTGTAAAGATATGGAGTGTGATTAATAATTTTCAAATCGAAATCGAGATTTGAAAGAATGCGATTAGCTAATCGTGAAGACTGCGAATAACCGAATGTGCAATATTTAGTTGAATGTTTGGTGTAACATTTGATTTAACAGGTTTTATTCCTCTTTTTATATGTACTGTTAATTTCATAAGATTTTACATATCACAGATTGTTTACAGAAATGTCCTATTTTTTTAGATTTGTCATTTATTTTTGATAACCTTATTCAACATGATCGTAGAAGGTGCAATATGTAGATGCCGCTATTGAACTGAGGCATATCACACATTTCAGTTTACAACAAAGTGCTAATATTTTTTTTTTAAATGGAATTGTTTTTTAGCTTTTGTGATAAATGTTCTGTGTTTGACTGTTCAATGTCCCATGCTTATTAAAAGAAAAACACTTATTGTTGGCAATTCATATCAAGATTCTCATCTTTGCTTAAGAATATAGAGCAGTTTTGATGGTGTCTCATGTTACAATTAGAGCTGGGCGATATGGAGAAAATCAAATATCACAATATTTTTGACCAAATACATAGATATCGTGATTGTAGATTATTGTAGGGTTGATTATTTGTGCTTTCACAAAAAATTTATACAATGAGAATTTTTATAAATAATCATCAATAACGTGGATGTAATGACGGGTAAGTGGGTAAAGGCAAATAATAGAACAGCTAGAACAGTCTGGTAAGTTCAGATAATTTCATCACTTTACTGTAATGTAGCCTATAAAACCAGGAAAAGACAACACTTACCATATCCAAAATGTAAGACGATATCTAGCCTCATATATCGATGTCGATATAATATCGATACATTGCCCAGCCCTACTTATAATGCTCCATGAAATGTTTCATCTGTTGCACAGTGAATATAAAACTTTAGCTAAACTTTAAAAAAATAAAAATAAAAAATCTAAAATGGAATCATAATCTCAGATAAATCTCAATTAGATATTGTCCCTGAATCTTTCAGCCCTAGTGCACATGCACAGGTAAATCATCCAAGTAGCAAAAAAATGCAAATTCTGTTGTGCCATTGACCCAGCAGAGTGCACAGTGAGAGCACTGTCAGTCATGTTATTTCCTCTTCCTCCCTTTCTCTCCTCCCCTGAGGCTATTTCCTATCACGGGAGGAAACCGGGAGTTCCTCTATGCAAATGAGCGTGGCGAGGAGACTGGCTGCGGCTCCTTCACAGGCTCACTCTCATTACCTCATACATCATTGAAGAGTAGGAATACATGAAAAAAAGAGGAGTCAAAGAGCAAGTCACTACTGAGTACCTCCTGTTGTCCGTACTGCCTTTGCCAAACTTGACAGAACGCTTGGTAGGGTCTCTCTCTCTCTCTCTCTCTCTCTCTCTCTCTCTCTCTCTCTCTCTCTCTCTCTCTCTCTCTCTCTCTCTCTCTCTCTCTCTCTCTCTCTCTCTCTCTCTCTCTCTCTCTCTCTCCCAGGGTCCTCCTGGGCCTGCTCTATTGTGCCGGAGGAAAATTGCCAATCCGGGCTACTCTGATTGAACACTGAAAGCAGGAGTTTTATAAAGGAGCTGATTTGCTATTCATTACCTCTCACTCCCTCGTTTTCTTTCTCCCACACTCTTCCGTTTTCCGATGGCTTACTGTGCCACACTCCAACTTCCTTTCTTGGGTCTTTTCTCCATCTCTCTTCTCTTTATACTGTGTTCACCCTTTCCTTCCCTGCTGATCTCCCCCCCTTGGAGACTCCCATGGTAAGCTTAGGCTATAATGTGGCTTTCTCCGTTTTTCCAGTGCAAAATCACTGTTGGTTAGTCTCTCGATACGGCAAATAGAGTAATTACCTCCTGGTTTACCAAAGGATCAGCACACACCTGCCTAGATTATCAAGTGAAGGCTGTGTTTGGAATATGCAAGCCCTCAGACAGGTCTGAATGCGACAAAGGAAATGAAGCAGCAATGGCACAGATAAATAAATGACGAGTGTTCATAGACGAAGAATAAATGGAGCTCCCTTGCCGCTACTGCACGTTTAACTGACATTACCTCAAATAGCTGTGGATTTAAAGACATTTCAGAGCATTTTCTCTGCCAAGAAGATTAAGATCAGTTCTTGTGATCATTCAACCATCTGATACTTGAATGAAAGGTTGTAGTTTTTTCCTCTCTGGAATATAACAAAAGGTATGTTCTTCCCAGGTTTTCTCCAGGTGCTCTGCAGGGTGTTCCCTGCTTATCGACCAGTGTGTGCCGGTTTAGGCCAAGCATGAAAAGGATAAGTGAGAATGGAAAATCGATGGAGGGATGAACAAGATAGCCCAAGCAGTAAATCTCAGATTACTGTGGTATCAAGCTGTATGTCACAGTAAATCCTGAAAACTAAAAATTCTGAAATATTAAGGTCTTTTGATCGTGTATGTGTGTAAGCGATTTGGCGATAAGCAAGAATCACTAAGATGCTCTGTGACGTACTGTAATTACTACACATGGGCCGGTGAGCTAACCGCCAACATGCTAGCCAGCCAGGACATTCTAGCGTGCGTTAGTCACTTTATCTCCCCGAGCCTCTTTCTGTTTTATATGTTCTTAGAGTTCTGTTCTAGGCATTGTGTTTGGAAATATACATTATTTATTCACAAGTTTTATAACCATGACTCATGTCTCATAACAGTTTGCAAACCATTCCTTTTTCACCAGAGAAGGTTAAATAAAAGAGGATGCTCTGGCTCTCGCTATCTCAAAAGGTCAACACGGTGAAGGCAGCCTGCTATTGGTTCAGGCGCAAATTCGTGGATCAGTTTGTCAAAGTTGAGCTGATTTGCTGCAAGCCAATCCACTAAATGCAGTGAATCAGTTGTAAAAAGTCCCCGTTTTAAATGCCGGTGTGCCACAGCCTTTACAAATTATAGAGTGCAATAGCCAAGAAACAGTGCTCCTCATAAAGTGTTGTGACACATCCCTGTTGCACAAAATCCTGCTATGTTAAAGTTTAATGCTTGGATGTGCAGTTCTTGCTGGAACTGGCCTACCAATGTTGAAACAAGGCTTCCCACCCCCACACTCTACTTTATCTCCCCTGTCCACATAAGTGCTACTGGAGATTCATTCAGACTGATGGATTTACTTTCAACTCGCCACCTTAGGTTTGTCATCCCTCTTCGGGAAAGCCTCAGGGCCCAAGTCCCTTTGAGCAGTGTCCAGAGCACTGAGAGCTTCTGTACCATGTGTCCATATGAAGCTACTACTAAACAGATAGAGGCACAGTCAGAGTCAAGATAAATGCCTCTGTCTATTCCCTTCACTATCAACTGAAATAAGGGGATTTGTTTTGGTTTCTCAGTGGAGGAATGTAGCGTTTAGGTTGCAGTGATGAGGAACGAAACATGACCCCAGTATAAATCCTCTCCTCCACAATCACAAGCCACGGATCAAGTAGCTAAGTTAAGACGATGGAAAACATTCCACGAAAGCAGACCGTACTCTTTCACTACAGTGAATTCAACACCGCCAAAATTAAAGACTCTTTGCAACATATTTAGTAAAAGTCCAACGGAGATGGGAGCAACATGAGTAAGCAGATTTCCCCTTTTTTTAATTGCCATCTTTGTTTGGGACCAAAGAAGAAGATTGCATATGGCAGTCTTTGAGCATTATGGTAATATCTTCATAAACACGGTTTGTGAAATTATATTCATGGCTTATTTTTTTCTGACTCAAACATAATCTTCAATGCAAAAGTCTCAAACACTGATTACATGAAAGGCACAAACTGGAGCTAATGTCCATCCAGTAATCTTGGCAATCCTGACCGTTTCATGTCATGTCTCTTTCCCATAAAAAAAAAAAAAATACATTCTCTACTTGCTCTTGAGTACATACTGCACAGAGTACACGGATGATGTATCAACTTGTTGTGTGATTAATTCTCAAAATATACAGTACACACCGGCACTGCTTTTAAAAAGCAAGTATATTTGAATAAATGTAATGTTATTCCAAGGTCTAACCAACGTGACTGATGAGACACTGCCATCTGCTCAAGCTTGCACACTCACAAAGTTCCGAACAAAACAATAGATAACCACATCTTCATGGTGTGAATCCCTTTCTAATAGTGTACAACAATGCAGTGGAACTTGACATTTTAATATATGTGTCAGTCTGAATTTATATAAACTAAGCAATATTTTTTCACTTTCGACAATATTTAAATTTACACAGTAGAGTTTTTGATTTGTATACTGTTATTGTACTGCAGCACATGCATTGTTTTTTGCTAAACTTGCAATCATGTTACTTCTCACTTATTTCTTTTAACACTACAGCCTTCATCTGTCCCAAATTGTGGCACAGTGTACTGTAGTTTGGTGTAACATGTCCTCTGCAATCGACTAAACTAAACTAAACTAACTAAAGCTGTTTTAATAGTGGGTCATGTTAACTTGTACATCTATTTTAGACCAAATTGTACCTTTCCTCTATGCCCTGAATAGCATTGGTGACTTAGAAAGAGCGCCTCAGAGGCAGAGCAGTGATGAACTTCTTCAAAAGACAAAAGGGCTGCGAGAGCTCAGTCTCTATTTCACATTATTAAATGAAATTGGTATAGTCCTATGGGATCGTATTTTACTGACCAAACCATAGTTCCTTCCCCAAATGACAGCATGGATCACTCCTACTGATGGATGCAGATTGGTCCTACACCTCTCCAAAACTGTAACTGCTACTGCTCATTTACTCTTTTAATCCCATCTCCTCAAACTCCCTCAGAAAGGTCATCTCTAGGAGGAAACTCTACCCACAACATTTCACCAAGAGGTATTTGATTTAGTCCAAATATCTTATCGGTCTTCCATTTCCCATTCATTAGTGTCCTCGTTAAAGCCTACTTTTACACCATTATTGATTAAAGTGTTGAATGCACTGCTTTCAAATGCTGATGATGGAAAGTCCTTGGTTTTTGTTCCTTCACACCTTGATGCTGCATTTGATAATGTCGACCACTATATTCTTGAACTGTGGGTTGTATTTATGGTTCTGTGGTTTTTTTTTGTATGTGGTAATTTATGGTAATTCCATCTATGCGTAATTTTAGTTTCACCCGTGTGAGTTTGTCCAGCGGTGTACTGAAAGGTTCTCTTCTTGGACCCATTTGCTTTTCCATTTATATGCTGCCCCTGCGGCAAAATATTCGTAGTCATGGCATCAGTTGTCATTGTCATGCAAATGACACGCAGCTATTTCTCTCCGTTGATATAAATGACAGAAAGCAGATTGACTCACTTTGACAAAACCCCTTTTCTGACATAAAAACTGCATCAAATGTAATTTCTTACAGTTAAATGCTGACAAACCTGGAGTAATGTCCTGATATTGATAGTGAGCAACATTTCTGAGCCCATTATCAGCTAATGTCACCTTTCATCTCTTTAAAGGATGACAAGGTGGTTCATGATAGCGTTGGGGAAACTGAGAGAGCTTGATGACTAAGTGTGAGTGAGCCTTCTCTGATAGGACCCTGTCACGCATGGTAACCATTAAAGAGGAACCTGATAGTCTGACATGAGTTTAACCTGCTTCTTTACTGACAAGACATATTTTAACACATTGCTTTCTTGTTCCATATATTTGCCATCCGATGTTGTTATTTATTCATATTTAAGCATTTTTTCCATTCCATTATTTATTTAATTTTTTTGACTAGTCAGGGATGCTTGTAAAAGTGGGAAAGCGCCTGGTTGTTTTAAAATGGGGGAGCAAACTCAGAAAGATACATAATTGGTGTGGGAGCTGGGGTCCTCCCCCTGAAGAAATTTGTAATTAAAAACATTTCTTAAAAAGTGGGGTAGCAAAACTATAACTTTGGCCCCCCTTATTGAATAACAGGGATGCATTTGCTCCACTTGCTCCATTGGTCAGGCGCCAATGATTGCAAG
The DNA here is from genome assembly GCF_010015445.1 of Perca fluviatilis. Classification (NCBI taxonomy): domain Eukaryota; kingdom Metazoa; phylum Chordata; class Actinopteri; order Perciformes; family Percidae; genus Perca; species Perca fluviatilis. The sequence continues at coordinate 26,792,848 of NC_053128.1, read as the reverse complement.
TGTTCCCCTTTCATTCTCTTCTTCTTTGCATTGTAGAATGCAAAGGTGAACTCCAGTTAGCACAAGTCAACATATTAAATAGCATAATTGGCTGAAAACCTTTTCAGCCGCATCTATGCTCCAATTCTGACCATCAAATCAGCCTTAAGTCCACTTATGCAAAATGCCACATCATGTGTGGGTGATATACGTACCTCTCTTTTGCTCCAAGAGCCTACTTACGGATAACATACCTATGAATGTGTGCCAAAAAAGCTGAATAAAGTATAATGATATAATATTGCAAGACCCTTAGCCTGTCGTCAAGCAGTAATTAAATGTCCTTTCTATTTTAGTAAATGCACACCATTTCAACTAGAAATGGTCCCTAGAGAAGAAACCCCACACTGCTGATACAAAAACCTCCCATCCATGTGTTTGGATCTGTACACTGTGTGTACTTGTGGATGTGAAATAAAATACCTTATATAAAATATATATATCTTATGAAATCTCTGGAAAAGCGGAAAAAGGTACATTACGATGCCCAGAAGGCCTCCTGCTCCCATTCCCCCTGTATCACACGCATCACAGATCCATTGAATTAAAATTCAATAAGATCTAGGCTGTTTCCCAAACCGTTTTGCACCAGTGAGCTGTGATATAACCCCTATTCTCCAATCAAATCCTGGTACCATTCTCTCACTACTATTCCAACCAATCCAAACTGCTGGAAATGAATTTGTTGATTTTCAATATTAAGTACTCATAACTGATTAATGCCTTGAACTCTGTAAAATACAATCTATTTGGGGGGGGGGGGGGGTAATCTACACTAATTTCTACAGCCGAAACACCACAATTTTTAGGGATTTGAGATGAAAAGTATTTAATGAACATAACATTAAATAAACAGCATCAATAGGTAGGCCTATGGAAAACCCTTTGGATTTTCTGAGTTTTGTATTCTGCCTTGTCTCCCGGTCTTTAGCCAACACTCACATCATATTAAATGGGATGCAGTGAATGACTTTGTTCCAGGCTCTCATTATGCAGGCAGCGGAGATATGCACTCTTTGTCCCATGAAAACTATTAGATTAATTAATGGGCGAACATATTTCCCTTCTCCCCTCCATCCTTGCAATCAGCTTTCTAGGTCCATTCTCTGCTCAGTGAACTGATTCATTCTCTCTATCATGACAGGCCTTTACTCCTTTTTACAAAATAAGACCTGCAGCTAATTCTGATTGACTTGATAGATTTCTACAATTCAAATGCTGGCAGCTTAATGAGGGCGAGCTATAATCAAAATCGGAAAGAAAAGGCACAAAAAAAAAAGGACCAACTTTTCAAGCCCATCATTGCCTCAAGGAACTACTGCTTGTCAGTTTTTCCCGGATATCATCCGGTGACCAATTACAGAGAATGTACAGCGAACGATGCATCATCCATTCCAGCATGCTGACGGTCGGTGAAAAACAGGAGTGTTTACTGAGTAGGGGTGCCATTTACCATGGTAAATATGTGCGTCCCAAGCCAGTGAAGGGTTGATGCAGCTGCGTGACATCTGATATACGGCTGTATGCAGGGAGAGGGCTGATCAAGGCCACCTCTATCACTCAACCAGATAATCTCTGCACCCCGGAGAAACAAATGATGGTTGCTAGCCAGCCTCAATAGCCTGTCTCACATCTTCATCCAGCCATTTCTCGCTCTCCTCTTTTAGTCATTCTCAGAGTTAAGCCTTGCCCCTGCAATGTTGCATTATTTTAGTGTGATAAAATATTTATTAATACTACTCATGAATGCAATTCCTGGCTTTAAACCACCTCAAATTATGTTTAACCTGCCATCATCTGCAGGGCTATTGAAGTACAACAGATGTGTATGCTTGTATGGTTATCAGAGCTGTTTTGTGCTTACCTTTTGAAGGATTTTTAAATTGTGCCACAGAGACACAGGTGTAAAAGAGGGTGAGACAGTGATTTAAGTCAAGGAAAAGCAGAAAACATAAGGGGGTCAAGAATAGTTCCCTAGGGCAATTTATAGGCCTCTGTTATGGTTGGGAAATGAGAATAGAGGAGTAAATGGTTAGCCAGTGGGCCTGATGATAAGAAAGAGCCTCACATTCAGAAGAAAGCATGCACATACCCCTCCGAAGCCTGGGTAAACAGAGACTGATATGCTGGGTAGATTGAGATGGATTGGACAAAGCCAGTCGCCGACCAGGGCAGCTGAATGTCCTTTCTCAAATATAGAGCATGTTGGTGGCTTTGATATTCATAAGGTGGTTTAGAGAAGGTTGGAAAGTCAGATGGGATCTGTGATATATGACAGAGGTGTGATGTGAGGTTGGCAAATGGCCTGACACTGGAATTTTGTTAACTGCAAAAGATGAAAAGGAGAGCAAGGGCAAGGAAGGGAGGATATAGAGGGAGAAAGTAGTGTTTATTCTGTATTGTTGCAGAGATGAATAGAGAACGAGCGTGCACATTTACTGACTCACACATTGCGAAAAGTCAAACTCGGTTAGTGTAGTTCGTGAATCGTACATAAACCAGGCAAGAAAACATGGGCTGCCTTAATCAAGCCGTCACATAACATACTCATTGCATCCTACATACTGATAGCGCTTGTGTTTGCAGGGGGGGGTATCTTAAAGGATGTAATGAGTCAGAGATACAAGAAAAATAGAACAACACAGGGAAAAAACAAATTGAGAAAAAGGGATCGAGTGAGTAACACAGAGAGAGAGAGAGAGAGAGAGAGAGAGAGAGAGACTCCCAAGTTCCCTGCTGGCTGGGGCTTTCATGTAATCTGAGCAACCATGGGGCCAAAAAGAAACTTTGATCCCAAATAGTTCTTACAGTCCATTTGGAGCTCAGAGTCCGTTGCGCAAGAGAGTGTGTGTGCGCATCTTTCTGTAATGTAATGTGGAGGACATAAGCAGGTCACACAGACACATGCCTCATTCCACTTGCAGCAGACCCCAAGGATTAATTTAACGAGCTGTCGGACGCTTGTCCTATGCGGCCCTTGTTAAGACCATCATGCAGAATCTCCATTTGACTGCTGCCTGCCGTGACTAATTGACTTATTTTGCAGGCCTAAGCAGTACTGAAAGCTCCCATATTTCATATTTATCTCTTTTTGGAGCAACGGCAGGGAACTTCAATGAGAGCAGGGCGGTGCATCCTCCCTTGAATACCAGCGAACCAAATGGGTGGATACTTCCCAAACTGCTCTGACCACACAGACAATAAACCACATGTTCCATTTTGTCTCAATTTAGTTTCATATAAAAACAAAAATGAGAAGAAATTAACTCACTACTTTGTTTGTCTGCATATATACTGTATACCTTATCCCGCCAGTCATGTTACACCCTGACAGATGTGTCTTCATCTCCTTCTACATTGTATTTTATCAAGATTAAACAGGCATGCTGCTTCCAGCCCAGGAGCTGTAATGATTGCATCAATCAGGCTTTACCGTGCACTGGACTAATACCCAGACAAATTGACTTGCTTGTTTTCTTACTGTCATCTCATCGCAAATATCAACATCCTCATTCCCTCTTCATACTACCCTGGCAGAGAATATACATTCAGGCTGAGAGGGTCAAGACATACAAAGCTCCCCAGGGCATACAGCCAGGCTTCTAAAAGCTATCTTAAGGACTTAAATGCGGTTTCATTTGTCTGCGACGTTAGAGAAGGTTGGTATTACCAGAGGAGTGAAGTGTTGCACTTTCACATTTAACTTGGTTTAGATGCGAAACTTTAGCTACACATCTTTGTTAGCGAGTGAAAAAGGAGTCAATCAGCGCCACCACTCGCACTCATCCACATAAAACACCCCCCCATTACTCGCACATACAAATGGAAAGAAAATGCCCAAGGCTGCTGTACACAGCCGCACTGCTGTGTAGTTTCGCCAGAGATGAGCCAATACATTTGTGTTAGCTGGTGGCGAATAGCAGGGAAGACCGTCTTTTATTAGATCTGTATTGTGTCTGAGAACATAAAATCTGACAAGTAAATGGAAAAACATGGTTCATGTCTAGGGAAAATCAATAATAAAGACTAGGATGTGGCGACCAGTGTTGTGTGGCTGCAGAAGGCTTTGGGGTCTTGTCTCTGCTGGCAGATTATCACTACACATTTCTTATTGTTTTAATAGAGCCATGAGCCAACCAGTATAAAATACACTCACAAGCACAGAAACATAAATGGACACACACACACACACACACACACACACACACACACACACACACACACACACACACACACACACACACACACACACACACACACACACACACACACACACACACACACACACACACACACACACACACACACACACACACTTTCTAGTTGAGGATGTACTGATGGATTGACAGTCTAATTGGATGTAAGCCATACTCATCTCCCTATAGTACAGACAGACGCGGTCCAGATGCAAGGCAATCAAGTAAAACAGTATAAGTTGAGGGCAAGAGAGCGATCTGCACACCCACTCACAGAGTGAAATGAAGAGGAAGAGAATGAAGAAAAAGAGAGTGGGATGGAAAGGTGATTATGGGTTTTGAGGTGGACTGCTCGGTTGGATAATAGAGAAAATGTAGATGAGAAGAATAGCGAGCGATGACACAAGATCGGCTGAAGTAAAATAGCTTTTTAGAGAGGAAGAAGGGAAAAATAGAAAACATGGGATTGAGTGAGGGGAGGACTTGTATGGTGGAGGAGGCAAGTGATAATGGAGGACAGGTGATGTAAGTGTTCATTTGACGCTTGAAGAGCTGCATTCATCACGGCTATTTAAATAAAGCTCCACTGCCGTTATGCTTCACTGTGGACGTCCAGCCAATGGTGACATATTCAAATACGGTCAGTAATGCCTAAGAAACATCAATTGTTTCTGCTAGAAGATAAAACTGTTCCTACAATATGTAGCAACTCTTACAAAAACAAACTGCACGACAACCACCAAACACAAAACTAAAATGTTGCTCTGTTATTGCTTTGTTGTTTGTTCTTTTCGGGGTTACCTGATGTGTGTGCGTGTGTGTGCGACATGCTTTCTTGTGCGTCAACACTGTATGGTGTTGGCAGCAGAATTGGACAGAAAGTGAATGGGCTTTTGTTTGCAGTATCACTACTGTTTGCTCCCCGGGGCATCATCGCTAAGGTATTTTCTTTGTCTAGAGCTGTTTTTGTACAAGCGCCACTCTGGGGGGTATTGCACAAAAGCAGAATTAATAGCATTTCACCGAGCCAGGCTGAGGAGGAGCGACTAGGTCAAGCCAGGCTGAAGTAATTTGGATAGATGCGCGTTCGCGGCTTTCTGTAACAGACCGCGAGGTCGATCACAGATTTACTGATGCTAAAATGGAGAATACGTATTGTACATACTTTATACAGAGTGAGCAGCAGCTTCTTATGGAAGTATGATAACGTGAAACCCATCATTTGTAAAAAAGAAACACGGCCGCTGTATTGAAACAGCGAGATTAAGCGTGGCAGACGATCGCAGACCGCCTGAATGCATAAGTAGCCTAAATATATACATTAACTGACCACTGCTCTGAACTGAAACCGTCATAATCATACCATTCAAGGAGTTAGGCTAATTATTTTCACAAACGAACAGTTGTACTCTTTGCCTTAAAAGTGAGCAGAACACCGCCTAATGTTATGCAGGAAATTTACCATGAAGATCAATTACAACCACTAATCTACAATGCTAGAATAGGCCTATGATGCGTACATATCCCTCTGTCTCTCCCTCTCTCTCGTATGGGCTAAAATATAAATTAGCTAAGTAACATTAACTTCCACTGCTCACTTTTCAGGCAAAGTGTACAACAGTTCCTTTGTGGAAATAATTAGCTTAACTTCTTGAATGGTTTCAGTTAAGAGCAGTAGTTCATAAATGTATATTTTTAGATACTGTATATCATTCAGTCGGTCCGCTATTATCTGCCACGCTTTTTCTCACGGTTATTATTTTTTACAGAGGTAGAGTTTCCTTCTTTACATATTATATGCTTCGCTTCCTCGTATATATGGACATAGAAAAGACACTGAAGAAATTAGACTCTGAAATCTAGAAACTATAAAGATAATTAAGTGATAAATATAATGACTGCAACACTGTGTATTCATCAGTTATTTCCCCCCAGCAAAATAGAAGGTCAAAAACCATTGAGGTGTCCTCTGCCTGTTGTTTCATGAATGTACAGTATGTACAGTAGCCTCAACTACTGTATATAGTTACTGGTCCAGTGAACTAAGACTATAATTAAGGAGGATTGTACAATTAGGATATAGGTATTTATAATTGTACAATCCTTCCAAATTGCAGTTCACTGGAGAGAACACACATTGTGTGCTAAAAATGTCAAATTAAATGCACATGGAAGAGTAACATAGATGGTCCTTTGTTAAAGAATACAAAAAGAAATAAACTAAAATAATTAAAGGTGTATTGGTCTCTGACCAGTCTGCCATTGTTAGAACCACTAACGCGTGTATAGGACTTTATATATTATTCTTCATCGCTGACTTCATTTAAAAACACATTTGCAACTTTATCAGCCTTTTCTAATTATCTTAACATCTGCCGTAGCCTAATATATTCACCAAACTTCTAACAACAATATGAACAGCAGTTTTCAAAAAAGAAATCTAACAGAAACAATGACTGTCACATGAATAATTATAAAAAAAATAATGCTCACAACTTTATATAACAGTGCTTAACTGACCAGCAATATACACCTGTTATATTTTAATGCAGGCTAATAAAAATAAGGTAAAAACCACTGCTGAGTGAAAAGGCTCCAGGATTAATACATCCTGGCTGTTAGCCTGGTCAGGAGCAGGCTAGCTGCACAGAATCAAAATCTCTCTGGTAACTTAGGTGACTCTGCTTTTTTTGCAACAAACTCAAGGCTAAATTCATCCAGGATACCCGGAATATGCCGGCTTAATCCCTTATTCTGTTTTTGTGCAATAGCCCTCTGGTCTTTTCAGTCAGCTGGACAGCTCCTCCAGCAAAATTAAACGTGCAACATTCATCTAGCACAGCACTGTTGCTTTGGTGCAGGCTGCTAGGCTTTGCTACTTACTGTATTGTCCCAGCTTCCTGTGCTAAAACCAATGGCAGTAAATAGATAGAATAAAAATGAGAAACATGAAAAAATCCCATCCTTAAATCATAATCAGATCAAACAAAGTGGATCAAAGTGCAAAAGAAAAATATAAAGCCAATAAACTCCACCATAGACCTGGTGTATTTTTAGGCACCTGGAATATTGCAGTGCAATTGCTCCGATGGTCAATGTGCTGATGGTCGGCCTTGGTGTGATGTAACATAAAGCTACACCTCTTCCATCCCGGTCATTCCTCTCAGCCCACTTTCATCCATAATTTAGGTTTATGGATCCAGTTTCGAGGGAGGATTTTCTGTGGACTGGTAGTCTCACAGAAACAGTTCTACAACATGATTACACATGCATGCCTCAGGTTAGCCACAGGGCCTGTTGTGATGTTGTGCGTTTCCTATTTAATTTTGAAACAAGATCATCAATGGCATTTTTTTCTGGACAGATCATGTGCTCAGATCTTTTTATCTGCTAACATGATAAACATCTAGCGGTTTCAGAATTTACCGTCCTTCACGTTGAGAGGTACTGCACCACATAAGCTATTTTCTATCGAGACTCTCCAAAACATGGTGACAGCCACAGCTTGGGATTGGATCAGTTTGACTAAGTATCTTTGTTTCAATCATTTCACTGTGTCCTTGTCATGATCTCATACTGGCTCAGTTGTGTAGCCCTTCTTCGCTTCTTCCCTCTTAAGTGTTTTTCCCCATCTGTTTGTCTGAGTGTAGCTGTCAACCAAATGTGAGCCACTCTTTGTCGCTTTTACCTCTCATCTTCCCGCTTTCAGACCTCTTTTCCTCTCTTCCGCTGCCTTTAAGCTTGCAGAGTGTGACTGGTAGCTCCTGTGATTGCAGTGTGTGTCCCCTTGGACTGAAGCAGATGCTGCCTTTGCTCCAGGAGGAGAAGCTCATTTAGGCTCTCCACTCATGAGGGAACAGTGGTCTGTCCTATTTGTGTGTGTGTGTGTGTGTGTGTGTGTGTGTGTGTGTGTGTGTGTGTGTGTGTGTGTGTGTGTGTGTGTGTGTGTGTGTGTGTGTGTCTTTGTCTGTGTGCATATGATGGATGAGCTGTACAGACAGTTAAAAGCAAGGAAACATTAGTGCCGACAGATTATACGCAGGTGGTATACAGTACCAGTCATTTTCATTCCTGTTGGCATCCTGCTCATGAGTAACAGAACATGTCAATTTAAAGACAGTGTGTAAGTGAGAAATGCGGGGAGACTAGAAAAGACAGAGACTAGAAGGAGACTAGCAAAGGCTGGTAAAGGATTGCGCTCCCCGGCATGTTGACAGTGAGCCTGACAGTTCATTAATCCAACCAAATCCCTCCAAAGTTACTCAAGTGTGGATTCTATTTTCAAATTTCCTATTAGTTCCTCTTTGTGGATTAAGCACTGCAGTTCACGAGTGAGTGCCCAGCCCCAGCCCCGGCCCAGCACATATAATTGGCTTGTAATGGGTTTGGGGTCGCCTTTGCATCAGTGATACGGATAGATCCGAGGCAAAACGGCTGCTTTCCAGGCTCTTCTCACACACAGCCCATGTTGAGGCATCTGGTTTTGTATAAGTCCTTTCTTTGCTGCACATTGTCATTTCTATTTCTGCGTGTAGCTGCGGCATCCATAGCTCCAGGACTGTGGCAGGGGAACGTGACGCGGCTAGAGATGAAACATGTCAGGTGTCATGCAGCCTTAGGGCCCCTGTCACCGTCAAGACCCCTGATTCACATTCTGGAACTCTCTCTCTCTCTCTCTCTCTCTCTCTCTCTCTCTCTCTCTCTCTCTCTCTCTCTCTCTCTCTCTCTCTCTCTCTCTCTCTCTCTCTCTCTCTCTCTCTCTCTCTCTCTCTCTCTCTCTCTCTCTCTCTCTCTCTCTCTCTCTCTTCAGAATTAAGACTCCTGTTCTAATGCATACACAATCATAAACTCAAATACATAACTACAGCGTATGAATAATCTTACTCGTCTTGCACTATAACTATTACGCTATAAGCCACAAACTGGTGGATCACATTGACATTTTCTCTCCAGGTGGTGAATAAAATATAATTAAATAAATGTTAAATTGGGTATATTGGGTATTTTAAATAAATTGTGACTGATATTACATTGAGAATCAGTTTATTATTCTGAGAGCATACTGTAAGGTGGCAAATAATTGATTATTGAATTCCATTATATCATAACCTTATCTTTTATTCAGGACAGTATGGATATATTTACCAATGAGGAAACAAGGTGATATAAAGTATTGATTAAATTATGGTAAATAATATCTGACAGTTAGGTTTTACAACAATAACACTGAAATATACAGATATTTTACTTTAAAGTTAAATTGACTGCCTTTGAACAACTTATTCATAAAATAAAGCACAGTTTTGAAGGCTTACACTATTATTTTAGATTAATTTACTGCATCATTTATTACTGAGAGAGATAATTAAAGGAACGAAAGCCTCTTAATATAAACAGATTGATGCATGCTTGCATGTAATTGATTCAAGTTAAGGGCATCACATAAAAAAAATATCAATATGATAATCGTACAAACTTTATCATATCCCTAATAACAGAGCTGCACCACTATTTTTTGACCAAGCAATTGGTCAGTCAGAGGCTGAGAGAGTTGTCTTTACATTCAGAAAAAAAAAAGCAGTTTTCCGTTAGACTGCTTATCGCGATAGTCACAGCGTATGGGAATTAGTGCTGCCTCCCTGACTCATAGCTCAGCTGGTAGTCTCTCTGTGGCCTTGCCCTGGCTTCCAGCCTCCAGCAAATTATTGTTGAGATGATGACATCACTATCCTGGGACTTCAAATAACAGCTGATGAGTTGCTCCAGCATGGTGGGATACGAAAGGCAATGATAGCGAATCAGCCTTGCCCTGGCAAAGAAGGTTCGACAGATTGGGGGGTCACACTGACTGAAGCATGAACTTAATTATGAAGTTTTGCCAGAGCTCAGACCAGAACCTCCTTGCCTGCATCTATTCTTATTTATTCACACCCAACTGGTATGCAAGATGGAGATGAGTTTTATATTTAGAAAGTGAGAATGAAGAGATAGATATGAAGGTAAGACTGTATGGGAATATTTCCCAATGTACTAAATTAAAATGTTGTAGTCCAAACACAGACGATTGTCCTTAATTTTCATCTGACATCTTCCTCTTCTGGAAACATGATATGAAAATCTATGGGAAGCCTATACTGTGTAATTTAATATATGGCCACAATAACTGACATTGTGTAATTTAATTTAATTGTTATTGTAATGTTGGTTAGTTTACTGGCTGGAACAGACAAAGGCATTGGGACACACACACACACACACACACACACACACACACACACACACACACACACACACACACACACACACACACACACACACACACACACACACACACACACACACACACACACACACACACACCAGTGTAATGGAGGTGCAATTCAGTCTGCCATCTCACAGTCTGATGGTCCCAAGCCAATTATCACATCATGAGCTGGTCAGTGAAGGATGCATGCTTACATTCATTTAGGATGCACTGCCAAAGTGGGTATGCACCTTTTGTGCCTAAAGGGGGTGTGTGTGTGTGTGTGTGTGTGTGTGTGTGTTCTCCAAAGTGCCATTTTTCACGCTTACGCAAACAGTGATACGGATACAGGCAACAGATAGGAGTGAAGTCATAAACTGTGCTGCAGTGTGAAATGTGCTTTTTGCATGTAGAAAAAAAAATGATGGGAGAATATTTTTGCACTTATAAGACAAAATGTTATAGAAACAGATGTGTGTGGCAAAAGGCATGGCAGAAGGCCAGAAGGAAAATAAAGTATTAAGCAAATGTACCCCGTTAGCTAAACAAAAAAAATTAATGTAAATAAGCAATCTTCATAACATCATGTATCTGCTTTTTGCTATTTAAGTCAATTTTATTGTTAAAAAGTTCATTTGACTATTTTGTCATCTGCTAGGGTCTTGGCTTGTCTTCCCATATAACATCAAATATCCTTACGTCTTTACTATGGAAATGATTTACTGGTTCTAAAATGCTGAACAGAGCACTGGAAGCTATGCAAGGGACAAAATAAACATCCTTTAATGAGATGCACACTCATGATAGAGATCTATGCAAATTACGGTGTGTCCAACAAAATACAGATAAGCAAATTCCAACCTTCAAAGTCATGGAAGTCAATGAAAAAGCTGTTAACAATCCTTGAATGCAGTAAGTCTACTACCGTGGTACTCTGAAGGAAATCTGTTCTGTACATTGAGTTAGTATTTTGTTTGATTAGAGAACAGATTGATGACTGGCGGCGTGCCAGTGCTGGGTAAAGCCGTTTTACCAAGTGCCAAATATGTTTAATGAGGTAGCATCTTCCTGTACTTCATTATTCTCCACTTTCATGTACACCAAATATATCTTATCCTTGAAATGTTGAAATGAAACCTGTACACTTGCAAGCTGTGTGCAATGTGTAGTAACTATTAGTTTGTTGCTGGGAATTCATCATGTGAAGCAAAATCAATAATATAATTCCTATGTGTACAGTCAACATGCTAAATAGGTCACAAGATTGACTGACCATCTGGCTTGTGTTTGCACATTGAAACAGCATGTCCGGTCTACAAAACCAGAATGGTTCCATCCTTGGTTTGAGAAGAAAACTGGGCCCCTGACAACTTTCTCCCCCCCTGTTCACTTTACACTTGCCACCACCTGCTCCCACCAGTCCTTTGCACTGCTGCATCCTCATCCACAGCTGTTGGCAAGTATGGGTGTGGAACTGGGCTGACTGGGATGGTGCCGCAGCCACTTCCCTACAAGTGGTAGAGCAGCCATCTACTGCGCATGTTTGGAACACGTCCTCAAAGTGAATAGTAGGGGTGTAACGATACATCGATCTGGATTGACATTGATTCCATCATCAACGATAACGAAATATTATCGACGCAAAGTGTAAATATAGATACATATCGTCATCTTTAAGACGCTTTATTTTGAAATACCCACTTTATATTTATTCTTTTTATCAAAAAGGAGTAGTTTTTTGTATTGTTTAAATGTCTGGAAGAGCTTAGTAATGAAGTTGTCAAATTATATTTTAGTTGCTTTTAGTAAATGTATATAAATGTAACCGACTGTGTTAAATGGGCTTTTGTATTGTCTCGTATCGGTCGCAGGCCCCTAAATTGAATCAAAACCGTGTTATGGCAGACTTTGTGAAATCAGTAAATATTGTATCGTTGTCCAAAGAATGGCTACATCGTATCGTGATAAAATGTGTGCTTTACACCACTAACAGTAACAGAGGTACTATGCGTCCATAGTGTCCACAGCTATCTGTGTACATCCGTTTCCGGAGTATAATCAAGCCTTTAGAGGCCAACGTGCATCCAGCTTCATAGTGTTTACAAAACGAAGAAAAGGTCAACTGGCCTGAAACGATTTACACTTTTAAATTTTCTCAAGCTTGATTTAAGGCCACCTGACGGGAGAAAACATCAATATTATGGTATTGTTCCATCCAATGCTGTAGTAAACAACTGCCTACTGTACCTGGACTTTCAGCATAAAGTCAGAAAGCCATATTAGCATTCAATTGGACTCTTTGCTTTTAGCTATGTTTTCTCCACCAGAAAGATTCCGCGTTTTTGTCTTCTTTTTTTTTTTTAATCTATCTGGCATTTGTTGCTAGGAGAGTACAGCCAGTGGGTTTATCAGAGCTGCTTCTGTATTGGGGTTGATGAGAGTGACTTAACAATAGTAAATGTGTCGGCCATGAAACCAAAAACAATGACCTGAACAAGCTAAGAAGCTTCATAGAGCTGCAGAATCAGGCTTAATTTCTCTGCAATTATAACACAAGCCCTTTTGAGTAAACAGACATTAGATTTAACGCTATTTAAAACATTTTTTTTGATTAATGCAGGTTTAAAAATCCACATTGCCTCAGGCCAAAAGTATGTGTTGAGCCGGTCACAAACTGAAGAACACCAGAGCCCTTTTTTACCACATATTAAAAAACAACAACTGAGAAGCAATATGACCCGAGGGTTCCAAGCTCTTCGCCACTGATGGCAATTGAATGTGATCTGGTCAGAGCCCAGGATTTTAATGATGTGGTGAGCCCCTTTGCCCAGAGACAGTGAGTTAAAACACACATGGTTCAAGGTCAGACAGCTGTCACCAGGTGAAAATGTGTACTGCTTGTTTAATGAGTAGTGCAACAGTTTGTCTTGCTCAAGAATCAATGTTTTGCTGTTCAAGATGATGTGTATCAGTGTGAAACTTAGTGATAACTGCTAGTTATCATAACTAAAAATGTAGTATAAATGGCAAAACCATGTTATATATTATTACATAAAGATGCTAATGAGTGAAACCATATACCCTGCTGCCATTATCTGTGTAATAGACATTTGGGTGTGTGTGTGTGTGTGTGTGTGTGCGTGTGCGTGCGTGTGTCTTCATGTACGTACATGTGTTGGCAAATGGTGAGACAGTACTGGACTCCGTTTTCTTAATCCAATCCATTTTCAATACTCTGTCAAGCCTTTGGCTTCATTTCTTCCCCTAACTCCTATACTGCAAATTCTCAGTGTTTCCTATTCCGCCCCCCCCCCCCAACACAGATGGACATATCAGTCCAGAAAAATTACAACTGGGTTGAACTTTAAGTCTGTCAAAAGAGATGAAAGTCAGACTTCAGGCCCATCGGGCAAACAACATAATTTAAAATGACCTGAAATTAACATTTACCGACAAAAAAACAGATCGATGTTGCAGTGTTCTGAAAATCAATTAGCTGCATCGTTCATTTTTTTCACGTTTTATTTTAAACAGGTAACACATATCCTATCTTTATAATTGCTACACATCCCCGGTCAAGAACACCTCAATTAGGGACTGAAGGTATGAGCAGGAGGCAATACATTGGAGAATTCTGATTATATGTGGACCTGTATTGATAAAAGGTAAATTAGGAAGCAGGATAGTGCAGATGTAAAAAGTGTATCTTAAAAAGGAGCACATAAACCAATGTCAAAACCTCTCTCAGTTTGGGATTACCTAAGGTGCTCATTATTTTTAACCCAAGGTCAAGAGTCAAGTACAATTACTTCTTCATAATTGGATTTGGCCTGGTTGATTGAGGGTTGTTCTACAGTTAAAGCTTTAGTGTGTCACTTTTTGATATTAATGAACGTCCGTTACATTCAAGCCATTGCCAAATGAGTTGCTACAAAGCTAATTAAGACTATCCGCTCCACACAACTCTCTCTGTATTTCTCAGTATGACTATGCTCAGAAGATTGTGGCGTCCGGTGACTTTCCTGCGCAGAAACTTGAGAGAAAGTAATTACCTCTTTTGAAAAGACCATCATGTTTTTTTAATCCTCCGTGTCCTCCTTGGTTACTAGCAACTGTCTCATGGATGCGCCAACAGTTTTGTTGTCATTACTTAGAATTCCTCATGGGGGCGGCAGAAACTACGCACTATAGCTTTAAGATAGGTGGAGTCATCGTCATGGTGTCTTGAGCAGAGAATGAAGTCACACTCCCTGTGTGTGTGTGTGTGTGTGTGTGTGTGTGTGTGTGTGTGTGTGTGTGTGTGTGTGTGTGTGTGTGTGTGTGTGTGTGTGTGTGTGTGTGTTGTAATCAAAGTTTCTCTGTTTTGATAGATGGTTCTGCCGCACGTGCACGTTAGTGCATATCGCTGTGAAAAAAGCGTATGTATTTCACGTATTGGGGAACGGTCTGTGAGAGCCGTGTGGAGACAATTAGGGCTGCAGCTATCGATTATTTTAGTAATCGAGTATTCTACCGATTATTCCATCGATTAATCGGATAAGAAATACTTAGTAAACAGCAATAGTAAATATTTATTATTGCTGTTTACTAAAAAAAATTAAAAAAAAAAAAAAAAAAAAAAAAGAGAGAGAAAAAGCAAAATTTTTTATTGTCAAATTCCAAGACCCTTAAAAAAAAGTACATTTTTGGTGGCCCAAATGTTAATATTTTTAGCCGGTTTGTCTCCGGCAGCAGCTAAGTTTCCAAAGATTAGTAGCAAACTAATAAACAGAGACTACAAACCGACAGCTTTCGTTTTAGCTTGTTGGTAAAACATCGCTATTAGCAGAGTAGCATGCTGTAGGCTAGTTGTGTAAAACTAGCGCGGTGGACGAGAGCAGCAGACGTTAGCTACCTTGTGTCGGCGTCCGTGGAATGGACGAGTACACTGGATGTTTTCTACAGAGATGATGTAGCAGCAGGTTTGCAGCTTAAAATGATCCCAAACTTTCTCTCGTTTTTCTCGCCTGTCTCTTCTCTTAGACCCTCGCTATTTTCGTCTTCCTTCATTTGTAATCTGGGCCGTCAGTCTTGTGTCCACAGAAGCGTCAACTTGTTGTGCGCTAGTAATAAGCCTCCGTGCGGAAACACAGTGAGCCGTACAACCTCAATTACATTGATTTAACGAAGCTTCGAGGCAAAGAATTTTGCTTGGAGGATTTTTTGTAATCGAATTATTCGAGGAATTGTTTCAGCCCTAGAGACAATCCCAGTTTGCGGTTATTTCAGTATCTTGAGTACAGCCCCTTTAACATAATTATTTCTCCCTTCTTTAATAATTGCAATATTTTTCATGAATAACAATTTTTTTGGAGACAGTGTGGAATTAATTTGCAAACATATATTGTACATGTAATGCGCTTTTTTTTTTTTAAAGGGCTTGTCTATGAATGCATTATTAAGCACTTTATTGTTTTGATGTCATGAGTCATTACTTCGACGCCTGTCGATAATTTATTTTCTAATGTTGCTGTTGTACACATTTACAAGGCTGTTGCCCTAAAGGCAACATATGATACAGTATAACACACGTACATTATGTGAATAATAACCCTAACATAACTTACCACAAACTGAATAAAGCCAATTTCTTAAAGAATTATGTATATTACTGTATAACATTTGGAGTTCCATTGAGAAGCTGCAGTTTGCTGGGCAAGGAACCATTTCTATTTGCAGTTTTTAGCCCCAGCAGCAGTAGACCAACAGTCTGTCACGGTCCACTGTTTCCAGCATTTGTATGTTTATTTATCCAGTATATGTGTATGTTTGAGTGAGTGTTTGCTTGTCAGGCTAGGCAAAACTGTTGCATTTTGTTTATCCTGGCTCATCTCCTCTTTCTCTTATTGACCCATCACTGAGTCCATGCGGACTGGCCCTCACTCCCTGACACGATACAGATAATGGCTTTTCTGGAAACTCAGAGCATTAGGCATCTCCACTGAGCTGTAATTATACAACTAATGTGCCAATTTCAAAACACATTTCTCTAAGGTATTTATTTTTAACATTTAAGCTGAATCGTGTTATGACCATTAAAGAAAAGTTGAGAAAATACAGCTTTTTGTAGATGTTCTCCATTTATTCCCTGTGTAACTTTAACCCAGAAGAAAAAGGAATAGAAAACGTAAAATATTGTGAAGGACATCAGAGTGATGTGCCTTCTGTTCAAAACCAGTCATATGGCTTGTCTTTGGAACCTTGGAGATTGAATTATAAAACACCTTGGAGGTCCTTGACGTTGAGATTTTAAATTTCTCAAAAATGAATGATATTCCCTGTGTGGTTGCATATTCATTACTCTTAGAGAGTGACTCGAATGATGCAATGTTTCTATGACTTTAATCAGCCTTTGAAGACACTATGTTCTTGTGGGTGTTTGACTCGGGTAAGAAAAATGGTTACACCTACAGTGCAAATCAATTTTCTAAAACTATTTATTAATTCAACCAAACAAGCCTTTAACGATATGTGAAACATCTCTTTGTCTCTTTCTGAATCCCTAATTATTACTTGCACACTGTAATTTTGGATGGCATCAATTTAGATTCCATTATGTTCTCCAGCTTACCGGTCCCAGTGGTGGCGCTAATGCAGTCCTCCCAACCTGCACCCATTGTGAATAAGAAAAGAGCATGATGAATGGCCTATTTGTTTGCAACTACATTAAACCAACATTAGCTAACACTGTCCGCACCCCCAACCTAAACACACATGCACCGGCAAATTGTTTAAATGATCACTTATTCATGGTAACATTTATAGTTAACCTGTTTACTTTTTCATTATTCACTTTTTCATTACTAATCAAATGAGTGGGATTGTCAAGTCTTGCTCTGTGGCTGTTTTCTTCCTTCATATTAAACCTCCCTATTTTTCTTCTTCTAAAAACTTTATTACACGTACCCCTCCATTCTTTGTTACCGTCCTCTTCTGCCATTTAAACTTTCATCACCTCCTTTTTTTGGTTTGCCTATTTTTTCTTCCTCGTTTGAAGAGGAGAGGGCACTTTAAAGAATAAACGAGTGCAACTCTATTCCTTAGTGCAGGTTTTTGCAGCGGTTATTACCATATGATTATTAGTGATGGACAATTGGCCTGAAAGATGTTTCATTATGAAAGAGCTCGCTGGGATCTCATTAGCACTCTCAGTATAAGGGCTGCTGCTCAAGCCTACTCTGCTCAGGGGAATTACATTTCGATCACCAGGGCTAGAGTTAACAAGGCAACATTAAAGGAATGTGAAGGTGCAACAGCCAAAAAGAGACAAATTGGCAACCTCCAAGAGTATCAGAGGTGCTCTATTCATATAAATAAATTATAAGAACTGTGTTGGATCTAAAGGCTATTACATTAACTTACAGTATAGCCTGGTTTACCTGCACAAATCATTGTTTGGCGAGGATTGCAGCAACCAATGCTGTAGGCATTTGTTTTTCTTTTAGTCTGACAGGAGCATCCATCAAAAAATGTAATTTCATTTCTTTTCAGCTGTTGATAAAGTTGCTGACTAGTGCCAGTCCTCCCCCTAGGATCAATAGCTGTTTATACAAATAACATTGGAAAGCACAATACACCCTTTTGCATTGCTGGAGGTGACTCTCTCCAAGGGCAGCTGCAGCTTACAGAGGCAGCCCTGTGGTAGGCTGTTTCAATTCAGTGTTGTGGATACACTTATATTAACCACATAAAGCTTGAAGAGTTGGACAAGTGTTTGTATAGGCCGACAGCAGAGGTTATTACATACACTGACTCGATAATTGAGTGCAGTAATTGTTAACTTGTAACCCTTGTAGAATTACAGGACCTTTAGGTTGCAACCCACAATTTATTATGCTTTTACACAACACATAGTACAGCCTGAGGAAATTGTTTCTGTTGAAGGCTTATCAACCTTAATCTCACTTCTTTTTTCTTTAAATATCCGCTATATGTCACACATTTCAGAACCATCGATGGAAGTTAATTACTTCTGGCATGTCAACATTTCAAGCTGCTAACAACTTACTTCCTGTTAGTGCTGCACTAAAGATACAAACACCGGAAATGCTGCATAAGCCCTTTTTCTCCCAGACACCCTCTAAGGGAAAATACAATTTCTGCAACCCAAATTTAAGATGTCTCATCTTCTGTTCTGAATGAAGTCACCTTAATATCCTTGCTCTTTGGAAGGTGCTATAATTAGAACAGATACGCAGCATTACACAAAACGGTTCTTGAAGAGACAAAACAGAAAAAGAGAGAAAGAGAGAGAAAGAGAGATAGAAAGAGAGAAAGAAAGAAAGAAAGAGGGAGAGAGCTAGAGAGAGAGAAAAGAATGTAAAAAAGGGGAGTGAAGAGAGACAGCAATTAAAACAGTAAGGTGAAAGTGATGGTGAAAAGAAGAACAAAAAGAACATGAGCGGACAAAAGTCACCAACAGTCGCAAGTTACTATATGCGTTATATTAGCTGCACTATCAAAGCTCCTCTACAATATAGCAGAACTGGTGTGTCTTTGAACAGAGGTGGAGTTGAGAACACCTGAGAACAAGTCACAAGTGACAAGAAACCACTGAAGTGAGACCATGGCCTTGTCGGTGTGCAGGACGAGATTTTCTTTTACTTTCAAGCTAGTGAGCGGTGCAATACATGACTTGACTATAATGTTTTTAACTCTCTTTCAGTGTCTACTACTGATCTCTTACAATGAGCTGTGAATCACGTCCATAATATCTATTGATGATATCACACTTTCGTCCATATATTCATCTAGTTCTTCTAGTACAATTCCCTTGGAAAAGATGGATTTCAATAGATAAACTCAGCGGTTGTGTGTTATGTGATAGGTCTTAAAGACAGCCAGCTCGCTGCCTCATTCAAGGCTTTGCCATACTCCCATGTGCTTTCGAGTGTGTGTAAAATGTAGGGATGCACTGAAATGAAAATTCTTGGCCGAAACCGAAAAAGAGGAAACCAAGACAGAAAAACGAAAACCGAAACACCAAAAGAAATTTTGCCAATTATTAGTACCATTGCATTTATGGCTATGACTGTGTACTAACTTTACTAAAATCAAGGCATTGCAATTGTATAAATTAATATTAAAGTTTAATTAAAAAAATATCTAGCAGAAATATGGCTACAATCTGATAGTCACATACAGTATATAGTAGCCTAAGAACAGAACAGTTTACCTATTATTATTATTATTATTATTTGAGGCACTCTGCAGGATTTCAATGAACATATCAAACAACGAGGGTGCATGCCCCTCATCTGGTGCAGATAGACAAGTCTTTTTTTCTGCGCTCTGATCTCCTCCTGCGCTGGGCGCTGCGCCGTGCGCTGCTCCGTCTCCACACGGGTTCTCCGCATCCATCGCGGCCTGGATCATTTCTCGTGCGCCCTGCTTTATTTCCGCATCCATTATAACGCGGATCAAGTGCAGTCACGATGAAGTGCAGAGGATCCAAATAGATCTCACTGAAACGTGTGCTGACAGACTCTAAGAGCGTACTTTTCATTGTTTTCACTCCGTGGGCCGTCTCAACCTCTTTGCTTAGGAGACGCCTAATATTCGGTGCATCCCTAGTAAAATGATGTGATGATTTCTTTTTAGTTGTTTTTTATTAGACTTAAGCCCGCTGTAATATATTCATGTTGGCTACATAGGGGCAGGTAAAACAAGTTGTGAACACAACATTGACATATCACCTTTTAAACTGATATGACAGTTGCTTATTTACACATCCAGCAGTTATGGAGCAGCTGAATTTGGATTCGTGTTTGTGTCCACCTGATTAGTGTTAATTTCGTCAGACGAGACTAAATATGTTCGTCAACGAACTTTTTTTCCATCGCTAAGACGAGACGATGACGAGACTGCGCCGATGTCCTACAATGCTGACTAAGACTAAATTAACATGCATTATTGTTGACGAAAAAAGACGAGACTAAAATGTTTTGCATAAAATAAAAACTAAGATAAAATCTCTCTTCATTTTCGTCTACAATCGTCTCTACTTTTTCATCATGAGAGAATATTCAGCCGTTACAAGGGTTGGGTACCGAGGCCCGGTGCTAATACGGCACCAACTGGTGCCTTAATGACGGTTATCTACCGGACCAAATAGCAACGTGGATTTCGTTGCCACTGATATGCCTGCGCTTCTCTCTGATGCTCCTAAACAGACGTTCGAGGCAACCGAAACATCGCTGCACGGGACGCAAGTTAACACTACACTTGGCAGCAGGTAACGTTAGCCTACCGTAAGCTAGCAGTTGGATTATACACGGTTAAAATGCTGACAGCTAAACAGTGCAAAAGTTTGTCTGTATTTCATTGTAGAGGATTCCAACACACGTTGTCGTTGTCTGAAAAACAACACATGTTGCGTTCACTTGAAACTCGCCCCGCCAGCCTTGTGCTGCATTCAAAGTTATTGTAAAATAACCTTTTCCCATCCAGTGGTTGTTTTTGTCATTTAACAGGAATTTACTGGTGAAATAAGGAAGA
The DNA here is from genome assembly GCF_010015445.1 of Perca fluviatilis. Lineage (NCBI taxonomy): Eukaryota > Metazoa > Chordata > Actinopteri > Perciformes > Percidae > Perca > Perca fluviatilis. The sequence goes on along the minus strand of NC_053128.1, from coordinate 26,771,833 downwards.
GGCTCGATATTTATATAACTTTATGTAATTTATTTTTATATAACTATTTGACTGAAATGGTTATCAGAAATAATCTCAGAAATAATTTGTTATTTAAAAAAAAAAGACTCAAATGTTTTGACTAAAACTTGACTAAGATATGTTGAGTTCTCTTTTGACTAAAACTAGACTAAAATGACGAGACTTTTAGTTGACTAAAACTTGACTAACAAAAAAAGATATGTGAATGACTAAATATGACTAAAACTAAGAAGGACATTTGATGACTAAAACTAAATAAAAAATAGGTGACAAAATTAACACTACACCTGATAAAAGTAAGCCCAACATTCACTCCCTTGTAGCTCAGTTTTTGGTCTCTACCAACTCCTGAGGGAAATATCTGGCTCTTTAGCTGCTAAATTCTAATTCTTATTCTTTATTTGGATGTCCACTAGTAGGGTTGGGTATTGTTTTGATTTTTTTCGATACCGGTGTTAAAACAATACTTCTGAAACGGTGCCGGTGCCTAAACGGTGCCTGAACCGATACTTTAAAAAAGATTTAAAACACACAAAACGACAGTCAGCGACATTTAAGAACAGCTTGTTTAATGCTAAGGGCATATGGTCAAAATTAAATGATAAAAAAATTTAATAACATAACGATGGGAAACGACAAAAACAACCACTAGATGGGAAAAGGGTATTTTACAATAACTGAATGCACCATGAGGCTGGTGAGGCGAGTTTCAAGTAAACATACAGTCTGTGTTTTTCCGATAACAGCAGCAGCGAACTGTTGGACGTCCCGCTGTTGGAATCCTCTACAGTGAAATACAGTCACACTCTACACCGTTTAGCTGTCAGCATTTAACCATGTTTAATCTAGCTGCTAGCTAACGGCAGGCTAACGTTACATGCATGGATGTTTCGGTTTCCTCTGACTTCCGGTTGTCAGAGGTTGCTATTCGGTCCGGTAGATACCGGTCATTAAAGCAGTGGTGCCATATTAGCACCGGGTTTCGGTACCCGACCCAAAATTGACTTTATGTCCAAATATATAAAAAATATATCTGTAATTGACAATAGGAAATTGATAGCCAAGCAGTCACAGTGAATGCTACACTGTCCCTACACGGGACGGTCCCCCTACAGGTTATCTCATTGGAACTACAACTTGTGTTGGGTAGCGCGATTTGTAGTTCCAATGAGACAACCTGTAGGGCTAAAAGTTACATAGTGTTGCTTTAACATTGAACATAATTTTTTATTTCATATTTTGATTATTGATTATTTATTTATTTATGTCATTTATCAAGCAACCATGCCTCTGTTTTACATCATTGTGAATTAAATAGGTTTGGGTTTTGGACGGTTGGTAAGAAGCAACAAGCAATTGGAAGAGCTCACCTTTTATTTAATATTTTTTTCGTAATGATTTAGTGAATGATCACAGTTGCTAGTTGTAGCTCAAGTGATGTATACCGTTTGTTCATTTGCTCATACGGACTGTAATAAAACAAAAAATATCCACAGCTATTGCACAATTCAATAGAGTGATTTTAGTGCTTAATTTTTTAAGGGTTACTATTCAGCACAGTGGTTTGGCATTCCTCTACTAAACCTCCCACACATTTTCTCGGAAATGTTTTCCAGTTCAGCCGATAGAAAACAATCCGACTCGCATGAGAACTCTATGCCCTCTCCCACCTTTACCACAACACCACCTCCTCCTCCTCTCTCATTTTCACAACTCAAGCACATCAGCCGGCTGCTGAGACACAACCCTGGGGTTTGCGGCTCTCCACTCAATATTTCCTCATCAGAAAGAAGTGGCAGGCCAACAGGAGTGAAGGGAGAGTGCAACAACAGGCAGGCAGACATTAATGACCAGCTGGTTGCTATAGGCCATATCTAAATGTTGAGCCTAAGACCTCAGTTACACAGCGGTTCACATAAGCAGTTAAGCAGGTTTGCCCACTACCTGGCTCCTGCACCGCAGTAGTACTCCAGTAGGAAATGTGATTAATTAAGCATCGATTGAGTAGTGATTCTTTGCACCTTCCCAAAGTCACAATGCACAACTTGACAGATAGGAATTGGCATGCAGTGCACTTCTAAAACACTGGAGACTCTCGGCTGACTCAATAGACCGTAAGGGTGTAGCAGTAGGGTGGAAACATTGAGTGCATGTGAGAGGAGTGTTAGAAATAGGCAGACAATGCAGAGAAGCAAAGAAAAGTCATGATGAGACAACACACAGTACAGAGCCTGTAAACAAAGACTGACACAGTGCAAGAGGATGAAGAACACACCATGTACTCGCAGGAAAAAGCAATGCAGAAACAAAAGCACACGTTAACTGCATATTACACAGCTACACTTCACATATTTCTGTGTTGCGATAACTACTAATCAGTTCACCTGACAAGTAAGCCGGCATCCTGACATTTTTTTAACAAGGGTCTTTCAGCGAGAACTCGACTCGTATGCACCGCCGCTAAGACGTAGTGGGTACACCATTCATAAAACATTAAGGCAGCTTTTATTTATTTAATAATTGAACATGTTCCCTTTCACAAGAAAGAGAGATGAAGCCTCGAGGAATGTATGGAGCGGTTTTAAGCTTTTTTTGAGGACTATAAAAGAAAGCAAGGGAACAAAAAAGATGGGAACGCTGGCTAAAACTCCATTGGCATGTCTAGAGAATTCTTTAGTCTGCTCCTCTGCTACTGTCACAAACTGACTTCGTTTTCTTGCGCGGCTCTTTTCGATTCTTCTCAATATTCCAAAACCAAAGTACTGTGGTCTGTAGGGTATTGAATATGCATTGCTAAATTGGACCTCCCTTTGACCCAGATTTGCCATTTCAATTTTGTAACAGTACCAGTCATTTTGTCCCAAAAATACATTACTGTGCTTTATTTTAATATTAAAGCTAATGTCTATATTGGCATTTATAATTTTTTTTATAATTTCTGCTAAAAAAAAAAATGCTGTATAAAAGTTCTTGAAGAAAAACCTGAACTATAGCAAGTTCAGCACAATTTATTTTAACCTATTTTAGAGTGCTACATTTGTGAGGACTCTTACTGATATGAGGGTTGTCATTAACTTTGCTTTCCATCTCAACAACCACTGATAGCAGAAGTGACCTAATGTAATGCTTATGATAATTGTATGGGTTTCGGTGTGTGTGTGTGTGTGTGTGTGTGTGTGTGTGTGTGTGTGTGTGTGTGTGTGTGTGTGTGTGTGTGTGTGTGTGTGTGTGTGTGTGTGTGTGTGTGTGTGTGTAGTCCAGTCAGGGAGATGGCGGCCCATTTTCAGTAACTGATGAGAGTGGGAAAATAGAACGCTTGATTACCCCCGACACCGCTCGAACAGCGCTCCTGCCAATGAAGGTTATTGGGCTTCCATACACGAGTGGTCAAATATAGAAGGACACAACTATGATCTAGTTTTGAAATCTTTGTCTTACCTCTTAAGCAATGTGGCTTTTGTTTAATTGTATACAGTATATACTGTATATGGTCAGGTGTTTGTGTTTGAATGAGGCCCTGTGAACGTCATCACACCGATCCCATAAGCCTCATCAAAACCTATATCATCATTAGCATCAGGGTCATCGACATCTCTAATCATTATCGCCACTGTCAACCACCAATATTGTCACCGTCTACGTTGGCATCGTTATATCAAGCTCTGAATGCTAATTTCCATTGGATATCCTTCACCTTACTTCTCTGAACCACAGAGAAACATAAATCTTAACGATTGCATTTTACTCTCCCTGTTTTACTATTCAAACAAGTGTGCCAGACATACAGTGAAGGCCATAGCAGCCCTGAACAAAACACTCCCTAGGGGAAACGGTACTGATGGTTTTTCTACTGGGTAATGAATAAAAAACACAGAGTGCTACAGCTGTCCCCCAGGCTAGTAAAAACCCTCTAAGAATCCCTATATCCTCCCCACCGCTGCCATCTCAAATTTGAAAATAAGACGTGGGAGTTAGCACATACATTTTATAACTAACAACACTTGTCCAAGTCTGCAGCCATTACAATGCATCATCCAAATGAAATCCAGTATAATTGTAAACATTGCCTTTGTTCTCTGAAGTGTAAAGGCTCCTGCCAAATACAAGTCAACAAACAATATGCAAACACAAATATCCAGTGCAGCCTCCTGACCTGCAGTAAACACATGAGCACATACTAACACATTACCACACAGACACACACAGACACACACAGACACACACAGACACACACACACACACACACACACACACACACACACACACACAACATGAAAAAGAACCCTTACACCTCTGTCTTCTGAGGTAATGAGGAATAGGTTGGACTGCATTTTTTGGGGCTTAAGCTCTTCCTGCCGCCTGCTCTTTGATACCAAAATGTAATTACCTTTTGAAGCTCTGCCTCCCACTTTTTACTGAAGGATGTGAGAGAAACAGACTCAAATGTGCATTTCATGGGTTTTCTTTCTGTACTGACACTCCAATTACCAAGAAACTTTGTAGAAAACCTCAAACACCTTAGCTCTAATTCGCTTTCCTTTTCGCTGCTTTCCATGCAAACACTTTGATATCTAACACCTTTCTTAAACTTACGATGTGACTCAAACTCCATTAATGTGATAACACTTTAGTATCAGAAAAGTCCCCCCACCCCTCGAGCAAAAAAAAAAAAAAAAAAAAAAAAAAAAAAAAAAAAAAAAAAAAAAAAAAATTAAATGTTTTGCTTTTTTTTTTTTTTTTTTTTTTTGCTCGGGGGGGGGGGGGTATAGGAAAAAAAAAAAAAAAGGCCTTTCTTTTAAAATCAGTGGATTTTTTAATGGGTTGTTTTTTGCTGTCTTTTAACATGTTCTTCTGAAAAGTTCTGGTGAAAAACATCCCAACTTCTGCTTATAAAAAGGAAGTTTTTCCTCGCCTCTATCCCTGGGGGGGGGGGGGGGGGTGGAATTGTTGGGTCTTCGTAAATTATAGAGTGTTGTCTGGACCTACTCTATCTGTAAAGTATCCTGAGAGAACTCCTGTTGTAATTTGACACTATAATAAATAAAATTGAACTCTACATTGGTGAAAGTAATTGCACTCAGCAGTTGTGGGTGCAAAGGAGTGTCTGAGTCACTCCTTCATGCACCATAGGATGATCTGCTTGCCGAGGTTGTTAAACTGGCTCTGTGTGAATAATTTATGCACACTGTGTTTTATATCCACTAACAAGACAACCATATTCACATTGCTGAGTAAATATCAGGAGTTTTTACCTGTCCATTAAAAAAAAAAAAAGCTATTCTGCATGAAGATCAGCATCTTGCAGCCTGGAGGTCTTTCCACTGAACGTAGGCAGTGATAATATTTATTCTTCTTTAATTGCACGGCTTATCACACTGCTTCTTGTTTGTACAGAAGTTTACCAAAGACCTAAATGATTTTTTCCTGGATGGAAAGCAGAAGCAGTGAAGCCAATCCTGAGAAGACGGTTGTGTATTTATCACCTCCTCCAAGGAGGTATGTTTTTCGTTTGGTTCATTTGTCGGCAGGATTACGGAAAAACAACTGGCCCGCTTTTCATGACACTTGGAAGTGTGTAGCATGGATAAAGGAAGAATTCCAGAATTACATTTTGGAGTGGATCAGTTCATTTTTGTTAACAACGCGAGATAGGGCATGGACTTGGCGGAGTTCTGCTCTCCGAGTGCCCTTCTAGTTTTCTAATCTTTTTATGCATAGACATAAATTAATGCATTAGTTTAAAAAAAAAATTATAATAATAAAAAAAAAATTATAAAAATCGCATATGGTTGCAGATGTAGCATAATCTTGAGGCCATAAAGCTATGTAAATCTACAATATATGCCACACATTTTCTTTAGCCATGCTAGCAGTGTGTCTCTAGGGATGGCAATGCCGGGCTGTCAGTCAATCACCACTTTGTCCAGATAATGTCTTAAAAAAAACTATTTTATGGACGGCTATGAAATTTTGTACATTTATGGTCACTAGAGGATGAACCCAACGGACTTTAGTGATCCCCTCACATTTCATCTAGTGCTACCCTGATCATTTTTTTGTTATTTTGTGAAATTGCCTCGACAGCTATTGGATGGATGGCTAGGATATTTTGTAGAGACATCGGTGTTTCTGATCATCAGGACAGAATAATGTTTGTTTTTTTATTTTTATTTTTTATGATTACCTGCAAAACCAGGACATTCTCCTCAGTTTCAGCTGTACTTTGTTTCGTGCTAATTAGCAAAATGTTAACATGCTAACACTCTAAACTAAGATGGTGACCATGATAAACATTATACCTGCTAAACATCAATAGGATTAGCATTGTCACTGTGAGCATGTTAGCATGCTGACATTTAGCATTAAGCTCTAAAAAACAAAACAAAAAACGGCTGTGCCCAATAACAGCCTCACAGAGCTGAGAGCATGGCTAGAGAAATTAAGGCAATATTATATTTCCTGCTTTTCAAACTAGTAGTGAAAAAGTGGTTTCAAATTGCAACACTCCGATGTAGTTCAACTCTGAATTAAAGCAGAAAGTAAATAAATCAATCAAATGCTGAAGTGCAAGTGGTATTGGGATAACATCTGCACTGGTTCAAAGGTGTGACCAATGTGGGCGACTGAATTTATTTAAAAGTAGGTTTCATGCAGGTACATATCAGAGTCAGTGATGGTAGATGGAAGAGTGGGTGATCATGATGATGAAAGGCCATAACACTCCCACAGGCAAGGGGATAACAAGACAGCATTCAGAAGGAGGCACGCACATAACACCAAAACCATAACTTTATAAAGTGATATAAAGTTTGTGATGTTTACTCTAAGCAATGTTTGAACCTCTAGGGTTAAAGCAATGTGCAACTACAAAACAATAATTGGCTAGACATTTATTTTCAATATTTCTCTCTTAAGTTTTCTGATAGCTCTGACAGTAAATACACTGAATAGAATATTGTATCATTCACAGCAAGACAACAGAGATGAATCAGAAAATAATAAAAAAAGAAAGAAATAAAAGCGCGTTGAAATCCAGTTTAACTGTGTAACAGATACACCGTGACATAATAGAATTAAATTAGATTCAATGGGTTGAAGATCAGAGGCCGTAAGATGGGCTGTTCTTGTTGGCATTCAGTAAAGCATTTTCAGAGAAAAGCGGTCAGCAAAATCCATGGTCTGTTTTATCGGGAACACTCAAGACTAATATGGACAAGATTACTGAAATATGGAATGAAAGCAGTATTTCCTCATCATTAAGTGTGTCTGCTATGATCAGCATTTCATCTTCAGTTTAAACATGAAGGTTATTCTGCGCAGGCTAGCTAAGAAGCCACATGGATCGGGCGGTTTTAGCATCCACTGTGTAACTAGTAAAGATAAGCAGATTTGGCAGAAGTTTTTGACCGACAGAGTTTTTGTTGAGTGCAAAATAATTACTGCAAGGCTGTGTTTTCCAAGCCTGAACACTTCCTTGTTGTCGTAATTAATCACTTAAATAAACTCAGAGATTTGTTGGAGCAGAACTAATGGTTGCACAACGGGGTTATTAAATTTTCATTTCATTTTAAGACTTGGCGTTTCCCCTATTCTGATGAACTCTAATTACAGCATATTCTAATTCATCTACCAGAAAGGCAACAAAATAACAGCCAACAGTTAATTATGAGATTGTTGCTATCCTGCCCTGCTTTCGTTTGAAGCCAGGAGTATTTAACTGCAGCATCAGGTGAGTCTTCTACACAACAATGAAGTGTATTCTCTGATTTTCATACCAAGTACTGATCACTGTTTTTATACCACTTGTACTACTCATAGTAATATAACAACTTATATATTATAATATTCAGTCTGTTTCTCACTCCACATTGTTTTCAGCAAGTATACAAAAAATAAATATACGAATAAAGAAGCAAATGTGCGCAGTGTTTTTGTTCCCTATTTTTCTAAGATTGACATCAGGTGTAGCTCATGCCTTTTGGTCTCATCTCCTGCTCCATATATGTGAATATGTCACACCATATGCTTTAAAAAAGGCTGACTGGGTCGCTTGTCAGTCAAATGGGAAATGAGTGTTTTTTATGCTGAATGTCAAACTAACAAATGTGAGCATGTCAGCCCGTGCCTTATACATCACAGCAAGTTGTTTTTCCTTTAGCTCAAACGGTTTGGAACGATGATGCTAAAAACAACTTATGAAATGCAGGCTAGCCTCATTATATCTGTAAGGTAGAATACTTCATTAGAATTAGATCCAAGTAGTGGTTAGGTTAATTATTATTCTTGCACACAAACAATGTCATTATCAGGATTTAAAACATATGCTGCATAGTTGCATAATGGAAGAATATCGCCTCACAGGTGTTCATACAAATTCAGCTCGACTACTGGCTGCTGCTTGCAACGGACTTTATTCCAAAGCTGCCAATACAATGTAACTTAACGACTAAAAGTTATTTACGGGAAGTACTAAGTCACCGTAATTTACAACAGGAATTTATACAACTCCCTGAATTATAAAAGGGGAAAACAAAGGAGATTAATCTCTTAAATTAAACTCTTTAAATGTTTAATGTTGGCATTAAACAACATGCCATGTTTTAAACTAAGTAAAGTTAAACCGTACGGTATAGCAAATGCAGTTTGGTAGACACAACAGCAGACAGTGTGAATATTACTATATGTTGCTCCTAATCATACATAAGATGTATTGAGGAAAAAAACATCAGTAATAATGGTGAGCAGGGGTGTAACGGTACACCAAAGTCATGGTTCGGTGACTTCAGTGAAAAAAAAATTAAAAAAAATCAAATGCATAAGGGCACATTTCTTTTGAACAGACAGTAGTGCAAGTGTCAAAGACAGACACAATTCTCCTGATGGGGAGGCAGGAGGCATCCATTTTGGATTTAATCAACGGTTAAAAAATGTATTTGAATATGAAAAATATTTCATGGGGGGGGGCACCACTACTATGGCGTCTTCCTCGCTCGTTCTTGTGTGGGCCGTTGCTTCCTTAACGACATTCAGCTCCCTACAAAGTGCGTGTATTGTCTGATTATGGGTCATTTACACAAAGATGACAACGAAAATGTCCAACTAGAAGGACGATGACATTCGGGAACTTCTGTTGGTAAGGGCAGAAGCCGAAATCGTCAAGACACATTCAAGGAACGGCAAGAGACTTTGTTGTTTATGAACAAATTAGGAACCCCGCCTAGGGATTCACGTCATGTCCTACCTCCTGCACGCTCTGGAGAGGGAGAGAGGTCTACGATCTTTAAAGTAAGTTTTACTGTACAGAACATTATTTCATTAGATTGTAGTACAGTATGTGTAAGTATGTAGATCGTTTAAAATCACGTTTATGTTGAAATAAATATACCTATACAATTATTTATGTCTGTAGTTGTGTTGGTTTGACCTCTTTTGGACATAATGTTCAAAAATAGATATTCGAATACATTCAAAACAAAATTATTTTTTTTAGAAGGAATATTCAAACCTCATTTTTGGCCAATCTTGTGCATTAGGAGGAATGTTTCAATTAGTTCCACCTTTGCTATATTTAAACATTGAAAAGCACCCAACATTTATCAACCGACAATCGGCGCATCTGGGTGATGCCTTTGAATGTGCGTTAGCATGTTGGGTGGGTTTCCATTCACGTCCCCTACAACTGTAGCAATCAACCACACCGCCCCTTGTCCTGTGAACTCTCTCGTTGCCGTCGAGGAACCTGAAGGTGGGTCTTCCATTTTTCATAATGTTGGTTAATATATTTTATTAACCCTAGCTGATTTTTTTGTAATGCAATCAATTATAAATCTGCACATTATGTATACTTTGTTGTATTAGACAGTATGGAATTAGGACATAGCGAAAAAACATGAGATCCTGCTTTTGCAGATATTTTTTAAAGTAAAAAAAAAAAAAAAAAAGTTAAATGAAATTCATATTTGGGAACCTACCTGTGAGTCTAGTGGGAATAGTAAATTTATGATCCTATGGTGCAGTTACTCACTATGACTTCTCTCACTTTATTGCTCGAGCTAACAGAGACTTAGTTTTACAAGCCTTATCCTGTTCAATTTATGATGAGAAATATAATTAAAGCCTCATTCAGCAGGTTTTAAATGTCGCGGGACGACTGGTAGACCCAGAATATTAATGAACATAAATAAAAGTAAGAATCCACTATTCAGGTACAGAAGTGACTTAAGCAAGTTACTTCAATTCCCCAGTTTTCCATTTCCACAAGGCTGCTGACAGAGAGCTTTGACGAGTTACCCAATCACACTTAATCCTCCTTTCTCCACAAGTTCATGTAACAACTGTAACCAATAAACAAGACTTCAAACAACAAGAATTAGTTGCTCTGTAGTGTAGGTGTAGAGCACAGAAATCTACAAAGCTGGTCTTTGCTCTCTGTGGTTGCTCAAATGGCAAGATGAAAACAACACCGCTCAAATTAAGACAAAGAGCAAACCTGCCAAGAGAGTGGAGAGCTGAGAACTTTGACACCAGTGTTTTTAAAAAAAGAACAGCTCGAGAAAAGCAGGCAGAGGGAACAAGCAGAGAGGTGTAAAGGGCTGGGAGTGAAATGCCTTCAGGACAGAGCCCTTACTCATCTGTGCAAAAGTAAGACAAAAAAAGTACAGGAGTAGGAAAGCTGGAGAATGGAGAGCCGAGCTGAGGAGGGCATCTCGTGGTCTCCCACACCCATCAGCTAAGCAGTGGGAAGCGGGGTTGCGTGTGGTTAGTCCAGGGGGACTTACAAGCACGGGTCAGATCGATGTACGCCCTTAACGCAGATCAGAGCTTGACAACTCCCCTTGGCGTTGGCATTTCTGAGTGAACAGCAATTTCCCACCTCCACACGAGTGAATAACATCAAAAGTGAAGCAACTCCAAAGCCTTGTTGTAAATGAGGATCTGAAGACAGTAATTTAACCAAAGGTAAGAAACTCCTACTGTATTATGTGCTTTGGGTATTCGGCTGGTGAGACATAAAAGAAAAAAGGTAAAAATGCTAAACAAACATTAAAATATTTCTATACTTAGAGTGCTCATATTATGCTTTTTGGCTTTTCCCTTTCCTTTATTGTGTCATATCTTTTTGTGCATGTTATCGGTTTACAAAGTGAAAAAGCCCAAAGTCCACCCCAAAGGGACTTACCATCTCCAACAGAAAACACTGGGCCTCATTCACCAACCGTTTTTACGAAGAAATGTGTTCTTAAACCCTTCTTACGAACTTTTTACGAAGATTCTGGCATTCACTAATGTTTTCTTAACTTGGATTTGTTCTTAGCTAAGAACAAAATCTACGAACACTGAAAATTTCTACAATGTTCCGTTACATTTTCTGATCAGTTTCCCCCCTGCCAAAACGTCTCCCTGACCATCACACGTTTGTCTCACCAGTAAAGTTTGGTTGCCGTAGATACTGTATATATGGGGCACCGCTGATCCAAGCCGGCTCCGGTGCTCCAGAGCCCGGGCGCAGCGCCGCTGACCCTCGGTAATACAGCCCCCGGTAAAAGTGAAAATGAAAACGTTTGTTTTTATTATTCCCGTTTTTAAATCAAAGTTGCTATATCTATTTCTCTCCACAGCGTCGTTTACTCCTCTGCCAGGCTGCGTAAGATGCTCCCAGGAGGTGCACAGGAAGTGCCATGTCCTTATATGGGAATTTGCGGGGCGTTTTCTTATGCTAATTAGGAACAACTGGCACGCGCTCTCAGTTACGAAGACGTGGGATTCATCAATCCTAAGAACACAGATGCGAACAATTCTGCTGTTTAAGAACATGTCATGAATCCGGCGTAGACTTTTCTTAGGAACCTTCTTAAGAACATATTTAAGAGAAAACTTAGGAAGATATTGGTGAATGAGGCCTACTCTTCACAAACTGCTCCAAACAGCTCTATTGTAGTCCAGCCTTTACTTCAGAGACAAACGTGCATCACTTTGTAACACACGTTATAATGCTCACCTAGCTGCTAGCGTGGCACGTCCTCATACTCTGCTTCTGACTGGCTAGTAGTCCTTACCTAGGTACTGCGCATGTGCGACTCCCAACAAAGATGGAACAGAAATGAGATGCCTCACTCTGTAGCTAAAACAGAGAGCTCAACACACAGGGTGAAAAGAGGAGCTGCAGCAATGTGCAGTACAACAAAATATGGTGTTTTTGGAAAATTAAACCATGTAAACCTATTCTGAAATAACCTCTAAATATGAGTACTTTAAAGGCAGAATGAGCAGGACCTTCTCTAAAAAAAAAAACTATGTATAGGCTAAAACAAAAGTAATCCCTCTTAATAATCACTTATAACACACTAGTAGTGAGTGTGGTGGGCTATGTGTCTGCAGGGACCCTGTCCTCTGCCTGTATTTTCTCTTCTTTTATTTTACTGTGTTCGAGCTGTTTCTTGGCATAAGAAACGCCACAGCGCGCAAGGTGTGAGGGCTGGACTCTATAAAAACACAAAGATCAGGTACCCGATCATAAACACATATACAAGAGGAAGCTACAAAAATGGTAGACACAGCGCCAAAAAAACTCAAATATAGCGAGGCAAAACTTCAAGCGCACAAAGCTCATTCCAAAACGAGAGAGAATCTGGGGTTGGCTTTCACCCGCTGGGGAGCACTGAAAGAGAGGATGGGGATGAAGGGCAAGTGGTCAGGGGCGCACGCTTCTGGTGTCGTTGAGCCGGAGAGGACGGCCCAACTTTGAATGTTGGGTTTACAAACGGCAACGGACAAATCCTACTCATTCTACTTCTATCATGGAAGTTTTTTTGCTGATGTCAGTTGCACTTAAGTAATTTGTTATCCACAAAGAATATGCAGTGCAGCATCAACACAAATAGCACTTATTTTAACAATGTAACCAATCCAATTTACTGTATGTCATTCCTGTATAGGACAGTGAGATGCTGGTTGTCAGACAAATACTAAAATTGTCATTTGTTAGGGGTTTATTTCACAATACATTCTGAAGCCCTTACAGTATATTCTGTATTGCATGCTCAGTCCAAAAAATTGGAAATGTTTTAATAACACAAAAAAGAAAAAAAAAACACCACACACAAGGAGAGGTAAAGGAGAGAAACCTTTTACATCCAAACTTCCAAGGCCACACCTGTTCTTGGCATAAGAGACTGCAATGACTCATATATTGATGTTTTTATCTTGTGACTAAAGGAAATCATTCACTCTGCAAACACTGGAACCTCCCACTGATGTCCTGACGTTGAGGTAAACGTGGTGAAATCAATAGAAGGTTTTCTGAAAATTGACCACTATCAGTGCAATGACAAACACAGAACACGATGCCATCTGTCAGAAGCATTCAATCATGAAACGAGCCCCGAGCGTAGTGACATTAATATTTTCTCAAACTGATGACATTCTCGTTTGCTGGGTCTCTTGCTATGAAAGCAGGTTTCCCCAACGCTAATGGATTTCATATTGTGGAGGTTTGTGAATATGGAAAACATAATGGTTTTCCATGACAACCTGCACAGACCATAACTACAGTATTTGTATTTTATTTTACAGTCTGTGGTCGGTTTATTAAAATATTCAAGAAACTCAGAAAAAAAATCCTGATATATAGACACTGCTGGTGAGTAAGTAAGAAATACCAGCATCATTTTGCTTTTACCTACCAATAAAGCCGATAACAAGTTTAACCTTTAGCCATATTTTCCAGAGTCACAATCTAGTATCTAGTAAGTGGAAGGGCTGACAACTTCTCAGCACTGATAATATCTGCTAAACTTAAAAATAAATAAATACAGGGCATACATTGAATTGTTATGTGGATCGACAGAACATACTTGCCTGTCTATATGGTAAAGGTTGACAGAATCCAGTGCACCTTGTGAGGGGAATAAAAACATGCCAGGTGGTATTTTAGGGCCAATTACCAATATGTTTGGGACAAGTGACCTTTCCACGTTGTTGCACTGTCTGAATGTCCAGGTAGCAACAGCTACCAGCCATCAAAAACGGTTTATTGAAGTGTTTATTCTTAGCCTTTCCCCAAAGGTTAGGCGGAGCTCTCACACTCACTAAACATCAACTTTCGAACGCGTGTCACAGACTAACATAGGCCAAAATGAAATAAGAGAGAGCAGATGGATGATGAGCTAGATTCATAATTTCATCATTCTCTTTATCTCAGATAAAATATTACTGGGCTGTCACGTTGTTACCCCCCCCGACATAGTTATGATCCCACTTTGCTTCAGTTCTATTCCAAATGAGACTTTATAGCTGCATTTAATTCTGTGGTGGTTCATCAGGGTTTCAGAGGCAATTACCCAGCAATGGGACACTCATCCTAAATCTGAACCATGCTACTTTTCATTAAATAGCATATGGTCTCCCGTGGCCGGTAAAATACACGGATATGAAACTACTGAGACAGTCATACTGCAGTGACATTACTTTCACTCTTAGCACAAAGCTAAATATTTGGTGGCAGGCATTGCTTGTATGCAGAATCATGGAGAACCGTTCACCTAGACAAAAAATAAGGTGGTTAGAGATCAGGTTTCTCCACCATCTGCAGCTCAATAGAGCATACTGCAATGCAGCGACAAGACATTTACACAGCTCTGACTTACTTTTAACAAGAAGAACTCACTCTTTTGTTCGTACCATCATTCCCCCAGCGTGTACAAGAAATGGGCTGATGCAACAATTGTTTGAAATTTCTTTGAAAAAGACAAAAAAGGCAAGCGGAGGTTAAAAAAAAATAAATAAAAGAAAAAAAGAAGACGTCCAAAGAAGCTAAGTAAAGCACGGACCACATGTGTTACATATATTAGAAACGTTGAAAGTGACGGTGTGTCTGGCCTGTCAGGATTTGTTAAAAATAACAAACTGAGATTGATGCATCATAACGACGCAATCTCAAACTGTCCTCCAAATTAAACAAAATGTGGTTTGTTCACACCCTGTAGAACAACACAGTTTTCTGACACCCCTATCAGCAAGACATCCTTTGTCTGTGCTTACCAAAACTGTTAGAACATACTTTTTATGAGTGAGATTAGGTTAGGGTTTTGGTTAGTGAAACGTTGTGGTTTGGGTTAAAATGGTTACTTCTTTAAAGGGTGATAGAATGCAACACCGATTTTACCTTGTCATAGTGGGTAAATAGGACATACATAGAACCTCAAAATCCCATAGACACCTTTTTCCTCTGCAAATCTCACAATTTGAAGCTGCCTCTGAAAATGGCCGAATCTCAATTAACCAACTCTGTGGCTCCTCCTTATTCGGCTCTAGTCACTCTCTTTGTCACGCCCCAACATTTATATAGGCTACACTGATCTGAGATCAGGTAGTCTTCTGAATAGGTCGGGCAAATTGTATACATTGTTCATGTGCTATTTTACCACTAAATTCACTTCTGAGACTTTTTTTATGCGAGAAATCAATTATGTAGAAGTCAAATATGGGCCGTTTTACAAAAATTGAAGGCAAGGCAAGTTTTTTTTTTCTTTACGGCCGCAATCTCTTACCACAGGTTCCAGTTAATCTTATAATGGATATGTGCATTGAGTTATTTAAACAAACGATCGGGAAATAAACGCCTCTTGTCCGCGAGTCTCATTGATAGAGCCCACGGCTGGAAGGAGCTCTATCAATGAGAGCTAGCTAGCCTCCTCTTAGACCTCTGAAATACACAAAAATGCATTAAATTGAAATCAGACAAAAGTGTTAGCTAAGCTTTGTAAGGCCTTAGGGTAGCTGTGATATACATGGCGTGACAAAATTCAAACCGTAAAGATACTCTAGTTATGCCGAAAGTGTAGCTAGCTAACTAGCCGCGATCTGTACACATAGGATTGAAGGGACACTAGCAGCTAACGAAACCCCTCATATTAACAAAAATGCATTAAATTGAAATCGGACACAATTGTTAGCTTTGTAAGACCTTGGGGTAGCTGTAATATAAGTGGCGTGACGAAATTCAAACTGTAAAAATACTATAGTTATGCTGGCAGCCGGAGCCCCGAGCCCCGGTAGTCCAGTAACGGGTCATTCACGGAGAAACGGTAACTTTCACTGGGTATGAAGGTTGCCGCTTTCTCGTCAGACTGTGTGGAGCTCCTAAAGTCCGACACGTCTTACCAAATTTGCAATTAGCCATCAATTTTCGTAAAACGGCCCATATTTGAGCTTTATATAGTTGATTTCTCACATAAAAAAAGTCTCAGAAGTGAATTTAATAACGAAATAGCCTGACAAACAATGTTTAACTTTGTAGTGTCTGAAATATGAGACCTGGGGCCTTTTGCACAAAAGTAGAATAAAGAAATCCAGGATAACTGAAAAAGCGCAGCTTGACTTAGTGTGATCCGCTCATCGCGGCTTAATTAAGACCACGGTATCGATCACAGATTTACTGATGCAGAAATGGAAAAGACGTGTGCAGCACATGTTTCACCCACTGAGCAGCAGCTTCTAATGGAAATTTTCGAGGAGGTGAAACATATAATATGCAAAAAAGGAAATACGGCTGTTATCAAACGGAAAAAAAGCCCGACCGACAATAGCGGACCGACTGAATACGTATGGATTTAAAAAAAATCTACTTAGTCACTCCACGTTTTAATTGCTTTAATATGCTTGTTTTATGTGTTGTTTTATTGCTGTATCTGTTTTTATGCGCTAAATGTGCTGGTTTTAGTGTAAAGTATCTTTGAGTAGTCTGTAAAGCACTATATAAATTAAATTTATTATTATTATTTAGTCTACTTCGACTTAAAAGTGAGCAGAGGGAATTCTTGTTCCTGGGGAAATTTATAAGGACTATAGGCTTAATTTCAAAGCTTATTCATAATGCGAGAATATGCACGAATCTCCATAAGCTATGTCTAATTCTAAATATCTTTCTACAATTAATGTTCATACAGAACAAGCATGACTGGACAAAAACTAGAAAAAGAAGTGACTTCAATACACACTGTAAGCATATCTGTAAAACAATGTTATTATTCATGTTTTTTTTTCTCACTCCCAAGATGACAAGTGACAGCCCCAAAATAAAATGATTAAGAAGCTTTGTGGCATTCCAACACATTCTCACTCCC